>NW_015387117.1:394561-396324 GCF_001527695.2 Protobothrops mucrosquamatus
GAGAAAAGGTGGCGGAACTCAAACCTGGCCACGCCCTCATCAAACCCTAGGACCGCCCCTTTAGAGAACAGGAATGCAAGTAAAATTTGGGAGGGGCTATTTCCGGTGCGGGAGGGGCTATTTCCGGTGCGGCCGGCCCGGAAAAAGGTGCCGGAACGCGGTTCCGCCGCGTTCCGGCTGAAAAAAAGCCCTGCATATATATGGAATGAAGTCTGGCTCATCTGTCCTCTGAGAAAGGGGAGATGGCAATAGACAGCCCCACCATAATGTTACTGGGACCATATCTGCAGTTTTGACTTGACGATAGACATTTTGATACTTTTAGCAAAGGAGAGAATGCCATCCATCTTCATTCTGCAGATAGAAACCATCAGGACTGATTAGGCCAGTGGTTCTCAACCTGTGGGTCGGGACCCCATTTGGGGTCGATCGACCATTTCATGGGAGTCGCCAAGCAAGGCTGTCCGCCATTTTTTTTGTCCGCCATTTTTTTTGTCCGCCATTTTTGTCCCCCTTTTCCGGCGGGTGCCTTACCTCCCTTGGGCTGGGCCAGCTGGTGGTCGGCCTGCTCCGTCTCTGCTGCTTGCCAGTTACGCCTCGGCCGGCGCAGGGGGCGGAACCACGCATGCGTGGCGCTCCCGGGCAGGGAAAGTCCTCGACTTACGACCGGTTGGGTAGTCCTCGACTTATGACCGGTTTAGTCCTCGACTTATGACCGGTTTAGCCCTCGATGTACGACCGGTTTAGTCCTCGACTTATGACCGGTTGGGGTCGCGGCATTAAAAAGGTTGAGAACCACTGGATTAGGCAATTGGGCCTTGCTTGTATTCTTACAATGAGCCAGCCTCTTCAGCTACCTTCAATGGCTCGTATAATCTCACTCCAGCATTTTCTGCCCCATAGCATATTCTGCTCAAGACAGCAACCTCACTTGATTTAACAGTATGGCCAATTGGCTGCTGTTCTCTTAAGAAAAAGTGTTCTCAAAATGTTGAGCTTTTCAAGGTGAGACTATCTACTATTTAGAGACCATGTTTGCAAGGGTTTGCATCTGAGACTGTAATATCCTTTGTATCAGTTCTTCTGCAAGTACATAATTGACCTGTCAGCCCACTCTGCAATAATAACTGTGATAGACAGGAAATATATTAAGAAGGACCTTTAGTGTCAGAGATGCTTTTAGATCCTTTGCTGTCCTTCAACTTGCTTTCTTTTTAATTAGGACTCAAGCATTTGCAGATTGTAATGAATTGTCATATTATTATCATCATCAATACATTTTTCTCTTCTCAAAGATTAATTAGGCAGCAATGTAAAAGACAACTTGGGGGTCCTTGAGGAGATTAGAGTTTAAAATAAGAATGCCATTTATACTTAGAGAAATAATGTTTGTGAACATCCACTTATTAAATATAAGAATTGTCTGAAATATCATAGAAGATGGCAGAAAAAGAAATTTCTGGGGGAAGTGTTATAATTGGAATCAGCTAGAAGTATATACTCAGTAAATTATTTATGTCCATTACTATTATGAACTATAATCTACTATAGTGTAATGAGAGTTAATGTATAGAGGTTTTTAGCTTCCCGGTCTAAAGAAAGAATGACTGGTGCAACATCACCCATTGGTTTCTTTGTCTAAAAGAGGACGTGATCTTTCCACTTCTAGTCCAGCACCTTAACCATTACATTACAGTGAGTTTTAGTGTACATGTATGTGTAAAACTATATATCACAGAGTAATAGATCCAGTTTATAACTAC
>NW_015387117.1:396879-420281 GCF_001527695.2 Protobothrops mucrosquamatus
CAAAAATGTTCCTTCTATCTGGTTATCCTCTGGACATATGGATTTCAGCTCCCAAAAAGTTCCTTGCTATAATATTCATTGTGGAAAATTCTTGGTGCTAAACACCCCATATCTGAAGGACTACAGTAATAGTGAAAATGGTAATCTGTCTGTTTAAAAAAGCAACAAATTCCTTAAATTTCAGAATGGCTCCAATAGAAGAGAATATATGCAGTTCAGTCTTGAACTATGGAGTCCTCAATGTTCTCTGAGCTTGGTTGTTTGCTTGCAGATGTTTCATTATCAGATTAGATAACATCTTCAGTGCATCACAGATTATGCCATTTTAGATAACCTACAGCAGTGATGGCGAACCTTTTAGAGACCCAGTGCCCAAACTACAACCCAAAACCCACTTATTTATCACTGGGTGCTGGGTGGGCGTGGCCCCGGTGGTCATAGCAGACTGGGTGGGTGAGGCCAGGGAGGCGGGGGCCAGTCCCTCGCCATCTTCAGGGCACAGCACACGTGCCCACAGAGAGGGCTCTGAGTGCCACCTCTGGCACGCATGCCATAGGTTCGCCACCACTGACCTACAGCATCTTTTCATGCAGAGGTGTGCTATCTGAGATGCCAGGCCAACCAAAATGGACATATCTGCCAAAGCCATTTGCTTGTTATACATTTGCTTGTTCCTTGCAGTTCCCTACTTGTCTTCTACTTGTCCAGCACTTATTGAAATCAACATTATTTTGTTAGCCATGATGAAAGTCACAACAGCTACCACTGGTTACATCTTAGAAGGATTATGTGTGGATTTAACTCAGGATCCTTAAATGTTGTAGAATCATTATGATGCCTTCTCCTTCCCTTCCATCACTTAATCAATACATCAGTGCTACCATATTAGACGTTTTCTGTCTTCTACACAACAATCCAATTTTGTGGATATAGGGATTTAGGAAGCAAAACAAGATGAGAAGTTGGGTAACAGATGGTCTTTCTTCTACTTCCACACTGCATAGTTAACACAATCCATTTATCTGAGAAAATGCTCTGAATCTGGAAAATCAGAACATAAGAGATAATAATTTATCTTCCTAGCTATCAATAACAACTGAAGACTTCATGAGTGCCCTTCATGGTAAATGAAGAATGTGAGTGCCTTAAAAAAATGATGTTTAACAAAAATCATAAACATTTCAAACTAAATATTTTGTGATACTGGCAATCTCTGCATCACAATGTTATATTAAACATGAAGTCATCTTCCACACAGTATTTTTCATGATCATTACAGCTAGAAACTTTCTTTGTTGTTTAAGTATTTGTTTTATTGAATAAATTGAGTTCCATTTATTGCAAATAAAATAAATAACTCACAGTTTCAGGTTACTTTGTTCAATGACAGGTCTATTTATAATTCAGCAGTAGTAAACATTTAAATAAATCTCATCCACTAAAGCAGTGAGTGTAAATGTGACAGTTATGATAAAAAGTACATCAGACTGAATGATCAACAATGTGCTTTAATCCCCCCATTGTATGTGTCTCTGTATATTTCCCTTGGGTAAATTACATTTGAAAAAGGGAGGTTTAGTTGATATTTGTGTCTCATAAGTAATAAAGTATATTTTGCTCAAAAGCAACAAATTAAAAAAACAATTATCATTGTCTTTATTGAATTCATTTTAACAATGACTCTATATAGCAGTTATATTTTTAGGGAAGGCTTAAACATGACTTCTAATGTTGAAATCAATAAACCAAATTGCTATTTAAGAAAAGAAAATCCAGAGAATAAAAATGTACTGATATTTGGGGTTATTTAGGATTAGTGGATATTTGGAGACTTTTAATCCCTCTAAAAAGGTTTTTCTTATTTTTTCCAATCAACTTAGTTGGCAAATTAAGTTGGCAAATTGCCAGCTGTTAAATTCTGCATATTAGAGGCAAAAATTCTACTTTCCCATGACTTTTCTCATAAGATGCCAACAAACCAGGTAATATTGTGAAATAATACTTTATAAGAATCAGCATCCAAAGCAAGATAAGGGAAATAAGTTTATTAATGGATTGCATCAATTATGTATCCTTACTTTGGTCAAATTCAAAGTGTATTGCTAGGAAACAGGTTTCCATTTGGAAGAGCCATGAAGCAAAGATATCCATTAGCTTTTCTTCTTTTTGTCTTTGCTATTAAGTTCCAAGCTAATACAATACATTCAGATAATAGAATTCATGGTATTAAAATTAAATCTGAGAGCAGATCAGATTTTTTTTCCAAATGATGTAGTACCCTCATTTATAAAACCAGTTCGGTATTTCTATAGAACTCTGATATATACAGGATTACCATATGTATAAATCTATATGTCAGAAATAATATGCCTGAATGCAGCTGAAACAACAGTTTGACTGTACGTGAAATATATTTATATATAAACTAAGCCATATTTTATCATCTACTAACAAATCGATAATGTTTTTGAAGGTTAAATTAATAGAATAAGTATAAATCTGGAAAAAAAAATGGACAAAGTTACAGTTATCTTGCTTGGGAAGAATGACTGTTCCTAAAAATGGATATTTTACCTAGATTGACTTACCTGTATCAAATTCTTCCGGTAAATTTCTTAGACTATAGATTTAATAGTTGGCAACAGCTATTGAAACTGTTTATCTATTGGGGCAAATAAGCTAGATTGAAAAGGAGTATAAATCTGCCAAGGAAGATAATATAGGAGTACCCTTCTTAATTTAGTATTTTAAAACTTTTCCAGTTAAACAAATTATGTGGACTCATGTGGAATATATGGTAATTCCAATAATGCATACTTCAAATGAACCTAATATAAAAATACTGCTGTTGAGAATTTAAAATAAGAATGCTGGATAAAGTACCTTTCTTCCTTCAAATTTGAAGTGCTGCATTGTAAAATATAAAGTACATTGCAAGGTGACTTTAAAAAAAGAAACTGTAAAATACACAACATGTTGTATAATTGCTTGTTGCTATTAACACAGTTGCAATGCATGACAGAAATAGCTTGCATAAGAGTTTTCCGGCAGACTAAGATCAATGAAGACTGAACCAGATGACTGTGTCTTGCAAGTTTCCTTCAAGGTATGGGATGCTTCCCTATTCCTTGGCCTTTAGAATTGGAGGCTTCCTTTAGCCAAAGCTTTGGAATATTGATATTTTTTGTTGCTGCTTGAACGGGACTTAATAATAAACCTCCTGCAGTTTGTCTTGTTTTGCCTGTGGCTGCCTTGTTTTGGGGCTCACCTTGAAATAAATTTACTAACAAGTATTCCACAAGTCTGGTGATCAATTCATGGTAAACCTTGAAGCAGCCAAGCAGCTCCCCGTCATAGCATTATTTCTTTATTGTTCCATTAAAAGAAGAGCTGAAATATAGGCAGACCTATGGCTAAAAAAAAAAAAAAGCATTCTGAAGCATGAAGGAAAAATCAATAAAATTACCACAGAGTAGATACTTCTGGGCTATGTATTATGTTCTATATCTAATTTTTGTTCTCCTTCATTTAATTATTTTCAATTAACATTAAGGAGTAAAACAGGAAAGGGAAAGGGAAAGCCTTCCCCTTTCTGGAGAGTATAAATGGTATAGCTAATCATTTTCAACAGTTTTGATAAAACAGCATTGACATTTTCAGCCTCTTTAAAATTATGCAAATCACTGAGTAGTGAAGCACTGGAGTCCTCTTCTCAAATAGAACACTGCTGTTTAAAATGGTGCTGTGTGTCAAGTAGGCTAAGGTGTGGGAATATTCCTCTCTTCCACCCCCATCTTTTCTGCAGCACAAATCTGTGTGCCATCTGGTCACCCACAGTCCTTATTATAATTCAAAATAACATGCATTCAAGTTCCTCAAGATATGGCTGCATTTTGATTTGTGGGAGATAAAAGAAAATGTGATTCGTATGGCCTTCCCTTCATTCCAATCCATCACATTTTAAGCCGATTGTAGTGTTTTGAGAACTCAACTCTTTCTACAACTCATAATTATGTTTAGTTTTTAAATATTATGTGTAGTTCCTGAGCTTCTAGAATTTGTGATTGGGTCAGTGGTGGAATGCCCCAGGCTTTTGGTACTGGGAAATTGTAACCTCCATTCTCAGGGAACAGGTTCCAGATAAACTCAAGAGTTCATGGTCTTGATCTTCTCCCTGTAGAGCAGGGTCCCCAACCCCTGGGTCCATGGACCAGTACCAGGCCATGGCATGCCAGCAACAAGCAAGCCCCATCCGCGGGATGCAGGTAGGACACAAAACCACGTACCCACTGGTCCACAGAAAAACCTCTCTCCATGTAACCGGTCCCTGGTGCCCAAAAGGTTGGGGTCCTCTGCTGTAGAGCTCATGCCAATACATGCATATAGTCCTATGCTTGATCTGGCCTTCACACTAGAGCAGTTATGACGTCATCTGAACCTGAAGCTTTTTACTACAACAATTACTTTCTAATCAATCTTTTTTGATCTGCCAGATCTCTGCAGGGCTGTCGAATAGATTAATATGATCTAGCCTAGGCATGTAATGGACCCAATAGGCTTTTGGACCAGTCTTTGGAACACAGAGAAGGAGGGAGCATGGAAAAAGATTGCCCAAATAACTTTCCTTTCTTATGGATCCCAGCAAACTCCCCAATTATCGAGGAGCTACAGGACATGGAGCTAGTCTAGACTCTTAGAGAAAAACAATGAGTGCATCCAGATGTTCAGGAGCATAGATTGGTGCTAAGTGCAATGAAGCTTTCTTATTTCTCCAATGGTTCTAAAGCTACTTGTTCCCTTTTGGGAAAAGATAAGAGTGAAAAACTATCCACTATTACAGTTTTGCAACTTTCTTTGCAGATAAAATTGCTTCACTGTTTTCCAATTTTAACTCTGCAAAGACCTACACACAAATAGTAAGAATGCATTTAGATTTGTGAAAAGATGTTCTGTAACTTTGTACCATGTAGAGGCTGTGTCACCTCCTTTTTCTTTAGGAATTCAATGCAGTACAGTTTAACTAGGATGTTTAAATTCAGGGCCTCCAGAGGGCAAACAGATCAACAGTCTAAAAAAGATGGATGTGATAATCTCATCCTTTTAAATGTGTTACATACATCACACAACATAAAAGGGGGCTTGAGCTTTACCTTATTCATACCATTTTGACATTTACACACCCAACCATTGATATCCCATAGCTGCATTCGCATAACCATTAGAAGCCATGAGGGCACACTGGTTAGAATGCAGTACTGCAGGCAAACTTTGCCCATAGCCTAGAGTTCGATCCTGACTGGCTCAAGGTTGACTCAGCCTTTCATCCTTCTGAACTCAGTAAAATGAGGATCCAAATTGTTGGGGGGGGGCAATATGCTGACACTGCAAACCAGGGGTGTCAAACTGCCGGCCCGCGGGCCAGATGCGTCACGTGGAAGCCACGGCCACACCATTGCCAGCAATGGCAAAATTGGCCCGATACGTTGCGCGACATCACGTGACGTCACGAGTTTGACATGCCTGCTGTAAACAGATCAGAGAGTGCTGTAAAGCACAATGGAGCCTAAGTGCTATTGCTATTATCTTCTCCCATGTAACACATAAGAGCTAAAGTAGGACAATGAAGCATGCATGCCGATGTCAAGCCCTATTTCCCTAACTTATGCCTTCCCCTTCGCCTTTCTTCTATTCAGCTAAGACATGGGTGTCAAACTTGATCGCGTCATATGATGTATCTTGAGGTAGCATGATGTTTTTTGCCTTTGCGGAGCTGGGGTGGGTGTGGCCTGTGCGTGACACATCCGGCCCATGGGCTGCCAGTTTGACATCCCTAAACTAAGAGGTCTGAAGGGGAAATATAATAGTATTCACTTATATGTGACAACAATTATCCA
The DNA here is from genome assembly GCF_001527695.2 of Protobothrops mucrosquamatus. Classification (NCBI taxonomy): domain Eukaryota; kingdom Metazoa; phylum Chordata; class Lepidosauria; order Squamata; family Viperidae; genus Protobothrops; species Protobothrops mucrosquamatus. The sequence continues at coordinate 402,774 of NW_015387117.1, forward strand.
GGTGAACCTAACAACATTATGCTTGTATTGAACAAACAAACAAGTTCAACTCAGCTTTATACCTTCCAGCTAAAAACACTGTCAAGCCCCTGAACAGCCATGCACAACCAGGGGAAGCAAGATTTGGATGGCGTTTTATTAATCATGCTTAATGCAAGGAAAAAAGACGCTAAGCATACAGAATTTTAAGTGCTTAATTAGAGAAACTCCCCTCATCTGTAGTGAATTCAGTAAAGTGGAGTCTCTGAGACTTGCTTGAAATCCTCTCTCCTGTATTGCTTATTTTATTTATTAATTAAATTTATACAGCTGTCCTTCTTACCTAAGGTGGCTCTTGAAAGGCTAATGGCGCTTTTATCAATTAAGACTGCAATATCTATCTTTTCCTTGTTTTTCATATTTTGAAATACTCTACTTTCTTTTCCAACTTCTGAAAATGATCTTACAGTACATGAAAGAGGAGGGTAAGTGGAAATAGGAATAGGCATAACCAAAAACATTGTCCCATCCTCTGACATATTTAATCCTCATATTAGACAAGATTAATTTCTATAGTTTGACATAGTTTGGAGAGAGCTTAGTAGAAACAACTTAGTATTTTACTTCCCTTATTTCCAAGAGTTTTGAAAGTGAGCCAGACAAACTCAAAATCATCACATACACAGCCAGTACTTTTGCTTGCTTTGCTTCACAAATAGACTTTTGTTAATACATTGACCAGGTAGTAAGAACTAAGGAGCTAATAGGAAAAAATATGCTACACAGCATTTGGGGGTTTTCTCAGAGCTTTTCAGTTCCTCTTAGAAAAGTTGATCCCTGCCACAGGGAAAAGATAGGTTATACGAGTCTCCAGAAGACTCATAAAACATGATTATTGAAATTATCTTGGAGGAGGAAAGCTTGCTAAGCCATTAAAAAAAAAACTGTTAAAGCTAACCATAAAGCTTAGTATATTTGGTGGGTGAAGTCAGGAGGTCTTTGTATCATGCAACTTAGCCACAGTTTATGGATAAGTCATTTTGCAGTTTTGAAAGAGATCAGCAGCAAAGAACTGAAAGAATGGAAGGCATCTTGAAGTCTCTGCATGTGAGGGTTACAGATATAAAGTGGCAGATTGACTGTCTCATAGCAATTCCTGTTTCCTGTCTCCCCTTGCTTATTTTGTAGATAAGGCAAATATTAGCCTCCAGAACTACCTGTCCAAGGAGACTTGGGTAATACTGCCCCCCAGCATCTCACCCCTTGTAGAAATGGAGTATGTAAGCACAATCATGGATTGGGGGAAAATATAAGCACTTTTTGCTATTTCTGCTTGAAAAAAAGTACTAGAGTGACAGGGTGATCAGATGCTGTTTTGTGCTAAGTACAGCTGTCACCCAATTAAAGAATTTTAGCTGATTAAGTAGATGCCTCTTTAATCACAATTAATTTTGATTAACTTTGCATAGGGGAGAGAGCTTTTTCAAAATGTTGGAAACAGTAAAGGAAGAGTTTAGTCCATTGCACTGGCCGCATAGAGAATCTTGTTGTGTCCACTTCTACTTTTACTTCTTTCTTGTGCCAAGAGCACTTCTTGGGAGGCAAATAGATTTGGAGTTCAAAGGTGAGAATATGGATCCAGACCCATATTGACTGTTTCAGCCCCCTAGCAGGCAGTGAAACAAAACAGGTATTTTAAGCATCTGATGGACTGAAGGCATACTTTACAAAAAGTAAAATTCACTTGACATTTTCCCAAAGGAGAAGAAATGGCTGGTTAGTTCCTGCCCTTTACCTCAGGTAATATGAAGTTACTCAGCTGCAGAATATATGTAGTATGTCTTTATTAGAGTTATATCCCTCTGTTGTTTTATACTAGTATCTCAGTACTAGCAATCCCAAACTTGATCCTCAGCTCATAAATGAGCAATTACAAAATTGCTCTATTGACTCCAGATGTAATGACCCTAGTTTAAAAACCACTGGACCAGAGGACAAGAGCCCTAGCCTCAGAAAACTTCCATTTGTCAGAAAGAGAGGGTTAAGAATGTGTTTAGTCCCTGACAGATAAGAATTGACTGATACATTGTAGAATCAAGTCAACCTGTTTATAATGTATTTTAGCTAGTTAAAGTTAAGTCACTTTATTTGTTTAAGTATTAACCAGGTGACTATGCTATTGTATATTATCCCCACATTCCTTGTGATGCTACATCAGAGACATAAAAAGACAAGATTTTCTAAAGCAGAAAAGATTTATTGATGGCCGTAAAATCAATACATCCCGTTGCAATCTCCCAGATTTTATGGGATTTGACTTAATTTTTAGAAATAACATAATAGAAAAAGGACACCACAATAAGGAGAATCAGTGACAATGCCTCCTTAAAAGAAAAAGCATCTTTTAATACATTCCAGATAGATTTATTTAGCAGGGGGAAAAAGACTCGTGGAGAGAAACACTGAAGTTAGGAGTTTAACTCCTAGGGGAGTTAGGGCTGGTACTTGTTTGGGAAAAAAAGAGAGCTTTATATAGGAAATGTTTAAAGGTGATAGGAAAGCCTGTGTTGCTTAGAGCCATTGATAGTTAGGACCAAATAATGTGCTGTACTCCATTATAGTATGAATAGAAAATGAAGCAGGTTTAAATCCTAAACTCCATAAAAGAAAGAGAACTCAACTGAAAAAGGAGAAAAGGAATGATAATCCTGAGAATATCAGGCTAAACAGTAGAGACTTGCTACACAAAGACACATAATTCAGTAGCATTGTAACTTTGAGATGTAGATTTCATTTCCCAGAAATCCCCAGCCACTGACTAGGGAATTCTGGGAGTTCAAATCCACACCTCTTAAAGTAGCTGAGGTTGAGAAATGCTACTGTAATGCTCCGAAGAACACGGTACAACATATTAATTTAAGTCTGTGAGGTTTTTATCAATATTGAGTTGTAGTATTAGCCACTCATACCGCAACTCAGAAAACTGTACTGCCATGAAAATTGCTAGTCTTGCTGCTGATGCCTCTCTTACTTCTTTTGCCTCTGTTCCCAGTCATTCTAAGTCCCCTGACTTCTTTCCAAGGTAACAAGTGGCAGAGTATAATTGCTTTCACATATTTTCAGGCTACCCATGAAAGGATTAGGAGAAATTTCAACATTAACACTGGAGCATTAAGGATGACTCAAGTTTTTTTTTTCTCACTCATGAGCTGTAGATGAGATAGACTTCATGGAGACACAATAGGGAAAAAAAACATATTGCAGGATATGTTTGCGCCATGGGTAGGTGAAAGTAGGAATATGTTTCCATATCCAGTGGGTTATGTTTGGCTAGGGAAATTTCAAATTATAGAGGTCAGATTTAGAAGAATTGAGTTGTAAATGTGTCCAATTTATTTGGGAGTAGGAGAAGTGCACTACTGTCTTACAATAACTATTGCAAAACTGGCAATTATTCCTCTAAAGCAGAGGTCCCCAACCTTTTGGGCACCAGGGACCGGTTCCGTGGAGAGAGATTTTTCCGTGGACCGGAGAGGGTGTGGTTTGTGTGCTGTCTGCATCCTGCGGATGGTGCTTTGCTTGTTTTTGCAGACCGGTTGCTGGCATCCTGCGGCCCAGTACTGGTTCACAGACCGACGATTGGGGACCCCTGCTCTAAACCACTGACAGTTTTCTTAATTTTTTTATCATGTTCTGGAAAACCATATAACCTCCAAAATTAATGAACATAAATTTAAGTATATTAGAAACTTATTAATGTTATCTAATATATATTTTACAATTGCTTGATGTAGTCAATTCTAATTATTAAAAATTCTGATTTGATATCGAGTGAGTTATCTAAATGCTTCTTAACAGAGGAAGTAAAACAACCCTTCCATTGTATTATATTTTCAATCAAACTTTACAAAAATTCAATACATAAGCTAAAGTATGAAAGCTAAAATTATCTATAAGTTTCCAATCCTTCCTGTTCTGAGCTGGCCTTAAGGAGTTAAATGTGATCGAAGAAAATATGTATGTGAAAATTGAGTGTTATTGTTGGTATTAATAGTATTATTTAGATTTAATAAAGCTGCCCACTCCAGTTTGAACTTTGGTATTATTTTGCAATACCATGTATACCTTAATTGAAGCTCTTTTTCTAAAAAAAAATAATGTTTTTATTCACATGGTGTGTGAGGACAGAGGCAGCACTGGGATAGATTCAGATTGAAATGCATGAAACAGCTGATGACAGCCCTTTCAGCTCCCCAAAATATTGAATTGAAGCCAGTGGTCTATCTAATGGTACTCTGCAAATCATGAGGCAGAAGAAAGTGGAGATAGTTTCTTTGAACAAAACTTTCATGGAATATTCCTATCAATTCCTCATGACAATTTATCTCACTTGGTGGGATTTCCCTAATCTGAGCCTGCATCTGAAAAGGGAGGGTGCTTTATTTTGTGCTGGCTCTTTCTGCCTACCTGCTTTTAAGATAGTGATGTGGTCAAGGTCTTCAATTATCTAACAAATTGTTTCAATCGTCTTGAATACTCGCTTGAGTAGAAAGATGAGATGTAAGTTTAATAAATGATTTAAATAATTTGTAGTGATTAAAACAAAGCAAAAGTAGTCAGACCCAATTCCATGTTGTGTGTCCAGATTTGGACACCATATTATAAGAAAGATTCCAAGAAAACTGAAAGACAGATGTATTCATCTGACTAGGAGATTGGAAATGAAATCCTACAAAGACATGTTGATACAAATGGGCTAGCACTCTCAAGTATATGAAGAGTGCCCGACAGAAAAAAAGGCCATAAACTTTTATCTTATGGTCTCAGAGTGCCAGAAGATAAAAATAATCTTAAATTATAGGAAGGCAGATTCAGGTTGAATGTTAAGAAACCCTTGCTCATGGTAAGGTCAAACAAATGGCTGATAACAATTACTTTGAACTCATGCTTTTAATTGTATTTACTCATCCTTCATGATCAGCTGACAAATAAACTCTAATAGAAGATCAAAAGGAGAATGAACTAGTGGTAAAGGCACCAGGCTAGAAAGTGAGAGACAGGGAGTTCTAGTCCCGCCTTAGCCATGAAAGCTGACTGGGGGCCAGTCACTTTCTCTCAGCCCAACTCACCTCACAGAAAAAAAAATAGGATGAAGAAGGTGTGTTAGATATGTCCCCACCTTGAATTTTTGTAAAAAAAAGAGTAGCCTTGAAGCAAGAAAAAAAGTTTAAATAAATAAATAAAAATAATAATAAAGGGGGGATACAAATAAACAAATAAAATAATAAATAAAATGCATGTTAATTTTCTTATGTTGCCCTTTTAAAAAAATCATATATTGATACGGACATTTCATGAAAGAGTATTATGAATGACTACATGCAGAAATAAAATGGACAAACGGTAGGCTGAGTATCATCAGGTTACACTTAACATAGTTTTCCAAGCCAAACCACTGGCATGAGGGGATTTTCAGTCATCCAGATCTAATGCCCAAACACATTAAAAAGTATCTGTTTCTCTGTCCCTGTCATCTCAACTTCAGATGGTCAGATAGCATATAAACCAAATATGTTCAAATATGTGAACAACCAGTTCTCTGTATGGATGCCACTTCCAGAAGTCTGTTCTGGGCCTGGGCAACAAAAAATTAGCTACCGGTTCTGCCAAAGTGGTGCGAACCGGCTGAATCCCACCACTGACATAAACTATCTATACCAACTGTTGAAAGACATGCTGTGTCTTGCTTTTCAATATCACTTTTAGGGACTCTGACAAATAAAGGCTATTTGCTTCCTTCCTTTGCTGTGTACTGAAATCCTTTCCCCTGGTGACCTTATTTATTTCAACCATTTTTCATTTCAGACTGAGCCTGCCTAGGCTGTGATTGAAACTTGAACATTAATCAAATTTAAAAAGAAAAAAAAAACCTAAGGCAGGAAAAATAAAATTAAATAAATGCTTTATCAGGTTACTTCAGTTCTCTTTAGCTTCTTTTTTTGTAATCCCCCCCCCTTCTCTCTCTCAGGTACATATGGCAAAATTGGATTAAAAAAAAAACACCACTCCTTGAGTGTTTTTATATCCAGCTGTATTCCATTCCAGCAGTGTTAACTTCAGTTCATCTGGGATTGTATATTATTTATTTTTTTATAAAGACTCAGTGGGATCCTGATTGAAAAGCTTAGGTGAAAAATGTCAGGATAAATATTGAAGCAAAAAGTGTTTATCCCATGAGCTATAAGTCTGGGGTCTGCTTAACGACTTTTTTCACCTCCTATTTTTTTTTTCTCTGACTCCAAGCTGTCACCTGAGTAAATTGATTTAAAAGAAGGGGGAAGAAGGGAAAATACAATCTCTATTCCATTAACATGTCACCACACAGAACAGTGAAGTGTAGAATTGTTTTCTTCAAATAAAGAGTATAAAGGTGGATTTGATTCTCAGCTGAGCTTTCCAGCACATGTACTTGATTACTCATTTGGTTCCAAAGTATGTGAACAATTGCAAAAAAAAAAAATTAAGTGTGCTTAAAATTAAGTTAGTTAGAAAGGAGGGTGCTTCATTGCTTGACATTACACTTGATTTCAGTGGGACCTAAGTACCTCTGGGTTAATGCTGTTTAACAATTGACTGTGCCATCAAATGTCTAAAGATATCTTTATTCACTCAAAGGAGACTGAGCTTGCCATAAAGATTGGGATAGAAGTGCTTGCTCTATGTAGAATTGCATGTATACATTGGAATTCTGACTGTCCAAAGGCTCTAAAACATCCCCAATGTAATATGTGCCTTGAATCAAATTATATCAAGGGTATGTTTTTGTTGAGACTACGTATGTGATACAAAAATGACTAAGAATATAAAGAGGGAGATGGTATTAAGACTGCATCAGACAGGGATCCTTTATCTCCCATTGTATCTGCCTAGTCAATTTGACTTGACATCATTGGTGCACTCTGGGTTCTTTTAATTAAACAATGTCATCTATCAGGACTCAAGTTACCAGATATCTAAACAGGCAAAGGATGACATGGACAATTGGAAAGGAAGACAAATGAGGGAAATGGAGAACACATCAGCTGTTTAATATTTGTACTTATACTCATTGGAGAAGAAATTATGAGTGAATAAACAAGCACACAACTAGGATTACACACCTGAGAGGAATGAACTAATGCTGGCTGTTTACCTAATTGGGTTAGGAGACAAAAGCCTTCAGTGCATAACTGATTAAAATCTTGTCAAATTCAGGCACCAAGGCAAACGAGCCAGAGATGGCTAATCAGCTAAATCAGGGGTAGTCAACCTTGGCTCTTTTATGACTCGTGGACTTCAATTCCCAGAATTCCTGAGCCAGCTTAGCCTGGACCACCCCAACGATGCCGCGGAAGTGATGTCCCGGTGCCTGGAGGCCGTGCGAGTCTGGATGGGGAGGAACAGGCTTCGACTCAACCCGTCCAAGACCGAGTGGCTGTGGTTTCCGGCATCACGACATAGCCAGTTGGCTCCATCTCTGGCTATCAGGGGCGAGTCATTAGCCCCCGCGGAGAGGGCCCACAACCTGGGTGTCCTCCTGGATGCTCGGCTGTCTTTAGACGATCATGTGACGGCCGTGGCCAGGGGGGCTTTTCATCAGGCTCGCCTGATACGCCAGTTGCGCCCCTTTCTGGATTGTGACGCTCTACGCACAGTCACTCAAGCCCTCGTTGTTTCCTGCCTGGACTATTGCAATGCTCTCTACATGGGGCTCCCCTTGAGGTGCACCTCCCCTTGAGGCTCCAGCTAGTTCAGAATGCGGCCGCGCGGGGGATTTTGGGGGCCTCTAGATACTCCCATGTAACATCTCTCCTGCGCGAGCTGCACTGGCTGCCTGTGGCCTTCCGGGTGCGCTTCAAGGTGTTAGTAACAACCTTTAAAGCGCTCCATGGCAATGGACCTAGGTATTTGCAAGACCGCCTCCTACCAAATACCTCCCTTCGACCAGTCCGCTCCCACAGAGAGGGCCTCCTTAGGGTGCCGTCGGCCAGTCAATGCCAGCTGGCAACCCCCAGGGGGAGAGCCTTCTCTGTGGCAGCTCCTGCCCTCTGGAATGACCTACCCCCCGACCTACGTACAACTGCGGACCTGCGCCTCTTTCGCCGAGCCTTGAAAACCCATCTATTCCATGCGGCCGGCCTGGCGTAGTTTTGATTGTGTTTTGGTAGGGGCTTTTATATGGGGTATTTTAGAGCAGGCTTTTTATTTAATATTTATTGTGATTTTTATTATCGCCTGTTCACCACCCTGAGTCCCGTAAGAGAGATAGGGCGGTATATAAATTTAAATAATAAATAAATAAATAAATAAATAAATAAATAAATAAATAAATAAATAAATAAATAAATAAATAAATCATGGATGTCAAACTTGATCGCGTCACATGACCTATTGTGATGTATCACAATGTTTTTTGCCTTTGCTGAGCCAGGGTGGGTGTGGCCTATGTGTGACACATCCAGGCCGTGGGCCACCAGTTTGACACCCCTGAGCTAAGTAAAGTTACAGAGCAAAGGTTGGGGTCAGTACTTATTAGAGTAACACTGTGCTGCAGTGAAAAGTTTCTTAGGGAGAGATAGTTTGTTAAATACTCAAAAAGCCATCCAGTATTTGATTTTAATGGCATGCTTCTGCCTTCCGGAATGAGAATCCCTTAAGACCAGATGGCCTCCCTCTTGCTGGTGTTTCAAAGGTGCTTGAAGACCTGAGTGAACCCCCATTCTTGGTTTTTTTTCCCATTCCTGTCCAATTCTTGTCCTTTTTGCCATCTTTTACTCTTTACTTTTGCTTCGTATTGTATTTTTTAAACATTGTGATTTGGAAACCATCCAGAATTGTTGGGAGTCAAATAGCATGCAAATATAATAATTAAACAAATAAACAACCTGATCTCTATGCTGAGGATCAGGGGGAGAAAAACTCAGATTTAGCCTTCAAAGGAACATAGTCTTTAGAATTGTACATTAATGTATCTATGTATTTAATGATTTAATGTATGCCTTTCTTTCCTTCAGGAGCAAAAGGCAGCATAGATACCATTTCCTCCTTCAATTTTTGTTTCCCCAAAACCATCCTTTCAGGTAATATCAGGTCGAGAGAAAATAATTGGCCCAAACTAAATGTGGAAGCTTCAGTCACCAAGTAGGACCACTGAGCTGTACTTTGCTCAGATTAATACCACAGATGATTCATGTCCAGTTGTACCAATTCCAAGCAGTGGCTTGTCAACTAAAGAATTTCCTTTTTTTTAGTTGGGTATTGAAACTGAATGGGGTGTAATCACTCAGAGGTTAAAGACATTGAGCCTGTCAGCTGGAAAGCTGACAGTCTGGGTTTGAGACCCAAGCTCACACAACAGGGTGACTGTCCCCTTACTTGCTCCAGCTTCTGCCTACCTAGCAGTTCAAAAGTGTGCAAATAAATACCACTTTGGTGGGATCAGCAGCAGCGCAATCAGTGTGACGAGCCTTGAGGCCTGCAACTGGAGGAAGAGGATGAGATGGATGGAGGAAGTGTGGAAAATTTTCCTGGGCTGCAGCCACACCTAGACCTACAAGGAATGGTGCCAAGCCCACAGCATCTGGAGGGTCCTTCAGCAATCCTCTTCCCCCAGCTCAACAGGTGATGCCTCTACCTACAACACAGCCATGCGGCAGCCTGGATCCGGAACCTATAAAAACCCAGGAGGAGCCTGGCATCAGCTTGGTCGCACATTCCTTGACCCAGATGGGTTGGAGCTGGGGCACCTTGGGGCCTCTGCCAGTCAGCAGGGAAGCCTAGGCAAGATTGGTGTTGCCAAAGCCAGCCTGGTGCCTAGCTAAAAGGTGAAGTTGTCAGAGGAGGAAGGCAAGCAGAAGCCTCAGCAACAGGAAGGGCCCAAATCCTGCAGGACTGGTTCTCTAGCTTGATCCTCCAGCCTCCGCCGGCCAAAGGCACCAAGAGCCCAAAGTGAACTGTAGGAAGGTGATGGCGTGCTGAACATAATGGTGAGGGCCATGGTAGCTACAAGGGACTTGTAGCTGCAAACTTCTCCCTGCAGAGAAGCAGAACCTGCAGAAGCCCCTCTCTGGGCAGAGAAGTTGAGTACTACCTGTCTCCTCGGTGGTGGGACTTTGGCAGTTAAGACAGTGTGACGAGCCTCGAGGCCTGCAGCCGTGAGCAGCAGCAGTGGTGCAATCAGTGTGACAAGCCTCGAGGCCTGGAGCCATGAGCAGCAGTGGCGGCGCGATGCGCCATGTGGCGTGTGGCCACAAGCAGCTGCAAAAGAAGTTGGGCAACGGTCTGACATTTGTCAGGGCATGGGAGGTCCTAAGGTAACCGAATGTGGGGTGCCTCGGGCAGCTCCACCCACCCCCCATCCTAGCTTGATTTTTACACACGCGCCAGGTATTATTTAATATTTTTCATTAATATTTTAAAACTCTTTCTTATAACATAATCTAGTTTTTCGTACCTCTTTTATTGTTCTTATTTAAGTATTAAATGCATGAAATAATAAACTACCTTCCGGTATATCATTTTTTATATACTTTAAACAGTCATTAGGGCAGAGAACCGGTTGTTAAATTTGAATCCCACCACTTTCTTTACTTTTTTTAAAAAAAACAGGAACTGGGAATCTAGAGGTTGCCTCCTGAATTTTCTCCAAGCTTTTGGGATAAAATCTCACCTATTGATGATTTCAACCATTTGGAAGGGAGTGCAGAGTCAGAGAACATTTTACTGTAATTTCTTAAGGAGGAATCATGACATCACATCCATCTTTGTTCACAAATATCTTCTGCTGAAGTTATGATTCTTTATCAGCCAAGAAGTTCTGGTTCCAGTCTTATTGGTTTTGGGAGGATGAAACAGGAGCCAACACAAAATAAATAAACTTGTAGAACGAGTGGCGAAAAATGTGATTTTTGCAGGGAGCAAAAAGTAAGTGTTAGAAAGTTTATTAGGGAAAAAAAATTGTCTAGGAAATTTCTGCTGCCTCTAGTTGTAAGGAACTGTTCAATTGTTTAATGAAATTAAGTGTTTAATGAAGCAATCTGTTTCATAGTATTTTAGTGACTAGATTATAATTATAATTATCATAATGTATAAATGGATTTTAAAATTCACTTACAGTGTGGAGCAGCCGCTAAATAAGAAAATGTTTCAGCCAAAGTTATACTTTTTTTAAAAGACTAATCGAGCTGATGGGTTAGTATTGAGTATCAAAGGGCAGGCTCTTTCATCAAGATTTAAGATTTCTTTATTTCATTATTTCATTTCATCTTCATCAGAGCCATATAATTAGAATCATGCAAGGGGGAAACAGAGATGCATGTCTTGGCCATGCTTTCCTCTGTGCTGCACCATCAACTTTTGCAATCTCTGTTGTGTATTATATAAACTTTGTATTGCTAATAGTTTTTACCAGTCCTCACGTACTTTTGAATCAGTTATCACCACTATTTGTGGCTTTTGATAGCAGTCTTAACAGGTTTTTTTCTCTCTTAAATAAGTCTTGTATCTGGGCATGTACAGGTAGTCCTCAACTTACAGCTGCAACTGAGCCCAAAATTTCTGTTGCTAAGCGAGAATGTTGCCTCATTTTATGACATTTCTCGCCAAGTGAATCATTACAGTTGTTAAGTTAGTGACATGATTGTTAAGTGAATCTGGCTTCTCCTATTGACTTTCCTTGTCAAAAGGTCACAAAAGGGGATCATGTGACCCCGGGACACTGCAACTTTATAAAAATCAGTCAGTCGCCAAGTATCTAAACTTTGATCACATGACCATGGGGATGCTGCAGCGGTCATAAGTGTGAAAAACAGTCATAAGTCACTTTTTTCAGTGCCGTTGTAGCTTTGAACAATCACTAAACGAACTGCTGTAAGTCGAGGACCACCTGTATGTGTTGTTTCAATTCCTTTTCTTAACAAGTTAGCTTTACTGGCATTCCAAGGTGGAATTAATCGAGACCTGGAGATCATCAGGCAGGTAGCTGACTATTCAGGTGCTCTGATAAGCCATCACAATTAATCCCTAATTGGAAACCTAAGCAGATTGTAGCTTTTATTGTTGTTTTTTTAAATGTCTAATTTGGACTCTTGAAGAGTTTGATATTAGTCACTGAGTTTCTATCAACTGTTATCCTTTAATCTAGAAGCCAAAAACATGAGGAATTGAGAAATGAGAAAGTTTATTGATTGTCTTAGGGCCTGACATTTACTATGATTAAAAAAAAGCCTCCAATAGCTCCTGCTCTACTAGTCTAAAACATTTGAAGAATTTGATGATTACTGAAGGACCATTTCTAACCTGCACTTAGTCACTTACTGAGATTTAAATTTCACAAAGGAGTCTGATGAACTGGGGAAGTTATTGCTGCTTATATAACAGAGATCCACAGCGTGTCCCAATTGTGCAATTTTAGAGATGTTTTAGACGACATGGGAAGGGATAATCTTATATACTGTATACACTGTATGTGGTTTACAAGGAAATAGTCCAACAAAGTTTATGATTTAAAGGTAGGAAATTTCAACTTTAAAGATATATAAAAGTTTCTTATATAGATATCAAATAGATTTGATTTCAAAAGCCACTTCATTATGAAATAGAGTTAAAGTATCCAATAATAGAACATCAGTGGATGCAAGTCTTTAACATGCTGTATGTTTTTAATTTCACATTGGAATTAATCCATGAAAAGTATTTTTATTATTGCAGGTTTATTGGACATCCCAAAGAATGCATCAGAAAGGATGCATTCTTACCCTGTTGGCAGGGTAAGAAATTTGAGGGTTAACCCAAGATATTTGTCCTTGTATGTTATTGGGGTTATATTTTGAAATATCTCATATAAATAAATTCATGGTTAAATATGTTCATATTAAATATGTGAATACTATTTTAAATGATAGCAAAGGGTTCTGGAATTTTATTATTTTTAAGGAACTTTGGTTATACCAGCCATGGAGAATATCTAAGAGAATAATATTGTGAGACTGGAAAAAAATACAGCTACACTGAACATCAAGGATTGGATTGAAGAGAGGTAATTTTTCAATTTCTCAGAAGGTCTTTTAACTGCTAATATCTGTTTATTTAGGGAATATAATTTAACAATTACATTACTATATATGCTGATTGGTATACATTGCTGCTTTTTAAATTTGTTTCTGTTTTCTGTGTACATTTTAAAACTATAATAAAATATTCTTTAAAAAGTATTCAGGTTATATAAATGAGAAGGTTTGCTGATGATTATAAATTGCCTAATGAGTAAATTGTGATATAAATAATTAATCTGAGTCTTCGTGATCGCTAATTTACAAAAAAAAAAACATGCCTTAAAATTCAAGGTAAAAAGTTCAGTTATTAATATAGGAAATGTTTTGCTACCATAGTTGCAGGTCAGCTCAGACTCACCAATCCTTGCCCAGACTTTAGGGTAGAATCAGCATTTGGTGTACAAATTCAAGAATGTGGTATGCAGGATTTGTAAGAAAGAAAGTACCATTGAGAAAGATGCAGTAGTATGGAACTAAAGAACTGAAATAAAGCAGTTTCAGCATCACCAACTTTCACACCAATTTTTCATTGGATAATTAAGGTAAGTAGCTGCTACGTCATTATAAATACCATTTATCTCAGGATAATGCAGATGATTCCAAGGGAAGCTTCCAATCAGCGGGAAAAACTAAAAAAACAAACAAACCATTGTAAGAAAGAACTGGTTCTTCTTACTACTAAGAATCAGTGTCTGAGGAGTGGCCATCATTGTTATTAGTCATATTACAAAAAATAATAAATTTCCAAATGCTTTCTTTGAGGAACTAAGAGTTTATAAAATGTGATCATTCCATTATTTCAATTTGCATGAACCCCAGAAATGTGCTTAAACAAGGAGATCTTGAACAAAGGCCTACTGAAATTCACCCATCATTTATTTCATTTTTATGTCAATTGATACAGCCACCCATCTCATAAACTGGAAATGTGGGTAGTGAACATAGGATTAAAAACAAACACCACAATGATATTTAAGATCTAATGGAAAGGTGAGGCTGTGGAGAGATCATCAATATACTATAAATAAGGCATTTAAACAGCATTTACACCCAGTGCATGCAATCGATCAACCAACTGCTTTATGTTGTTCCAGGGTAAAAGTCTTTGCAAAGTTGGATCTAGTCCAAACGTATCAGCAACTATCATCGCTCACCATTGATTGAGCATTCTGAGCTAAATATCTTCAGAGGTCAAATCTACATGGCTCCTGAATTACAGTATTTTCGATAAACTTCCACAAAAGTTCTAGTTTCTGGAATCTCAGGAGTTATGCCATACTTTGATGATCTTCTAATTATGATGTCAACAGTGGAGGAACTTGCTATTATACTTAGAAAATTTTGAGTCATTTAGGAAGTTCTCCCTTGACATACCGAAGACCTATAAGAAATCCACATATATCAGCTGGGGTATATGGGGTATATCAACGTTAAATAAATGAAAAGATTAGCAAAATTCTTTGTGATGTCATACACCTAATGGTATGTATAATACCAAAGCATAACATTTTTGTCCACTTTTTGTCACACATAGCTGTATATCAACAATGCAGTTCAGTAATGTTTCTTGAGGAGGTAAAAAAAAATCAAGTATATCTTTGGCTGAAAGAAATTGATTGCAATATGTTAGTTTGTCTCTCCCCCCCCCCCCACCAAAGGATTGCTTCTGTCAGCATCTTTTCTTGATTCACAGCTGAGATGCAGAATCTCCCAAGCAACAGCCAAAAACACCAGGTAAGAAAACAACCCCTATTTTGGAATCCATCAGTTTCCACTGTCAGTTTATATATCCTCTGCACTTTGTTTATCCCTATTGAGAACAGGATGTAAATGGCAATTGGACAAAAACCATGGAAAATCCTTTTAAAAGGTGAAGTTGAGCTTCCAGGTAAAAAGGTGTCATTTAGCAGCATGAAAGCTGTAGATCCCAGCAGAGAGACCAGTGGGGAAAGGACAGCTAAGGTAGCATTGCCAACTACATGCATTTTTAAAGAATGGATTCATGCAGCTATCAGACAACCAATGAGAGAGAGACTTATGGCATGTAGACGAGGCTATTCAAAATTCAAAGGGGGAGAAAGCCATACATCCTATCTATTTCCAGCTGGAGTACATGAAAGTGCTCTGAATCCTGCTTCTTTGGCAGTCTTCTGCTATCCACTCTGGTGCTTTTTGGCACCACATAAGCCCATGCATTTTGGCATGCTGACGCTCTGAGCAAGTTGGATCGTTAATGTACAAAGGAGCAGGGCAGTTCCAGTCTAAACCTCCACTGAATAATTTTATCTTGTCTGGTTGTGTCTTCTTTATGCTATTGAAAATAAGCCTTTAAATAACATTTCAACGTTATTGCTATAACTCCCATTCCTCCCAAGTTATACATTTTCCCTTATGACTTAACAAAGATTATTCTAATATATGCATTTTGGTAAGCATACATTTTCACTGACTTATGTAAGCCAAGGGTAAAAGAATAAAATGCAAAGGCCCAAGGACATCTGCATTCTGGTCCACCCCTTCCATTCAGGTATTTCGTTAGTCAGACTCATAATTCTTAATCTGCTGTCTTTGTTCTATGAGCCATACCCACAAAGATGGATTGATATGTAAATAAGGCAGCAGCCTAGTTCAATGCA
Source organism: Protobothrops mucrosquamatus (assembly GCF_001527695.2). NCBI lineage: Eukaryota > Metazoa > Chordata > Lepidosauria > Squamata > Viperidae > Protobothrops > Protobothrops mucrosquamatus. The sequence goes on from NW_015387117.1 coordinate 418,480, forward strand.
GTTTTAGTGATAAAACTGTGGGCTTGGGAATCAGATGTGTATGAACCTCTGGAAGGCAAACAATGGTTTAAAGTCATCAGTATTCTAAAGAGAGAGACGACCTGGTAGCTTCTAAATGTGCTAAACTCTATCTCTCACTACCAGTGATAATTAACCAGACTAGCTGGGGCTGATTGAATGCTCTAGATCAGCATTTCTCAGACTTTTGTTTTTGGATCATTGCCTCCTTAGTAATACCAAGTTTTTCATAACATCCCCTGTCTTGTGTCTATGTGAAATAAATTGTACATGTATTATTTTTTGCAAACAATCACAAATATATACAAGTAAGTCATAGTTATAGTTACAAATATAGTTATAATAACTGTAAGTAATTTAATATTTTAATACTTTATGTGGTGGATAGGCTTGGTGGAGATCTATTAATATTTCAATATTAGGTTTCATCTCCATAAGCAAAAGTCATAAATTGCTATATTCAACAATTTACATATGATTACTTTGTTTTATTAAAAGTTAAAGATACAGTTCAAAATGGTGTCAAAATTCTGATATCAGTTTTGAAATTTTGGCTTCAGTTCAACATCATTTTGCAATTCAATAAGTGTGTCTTCTATGAAACATCTTTCCATATTTTTTTCATTTCATAATGGATGTATTACCTAAAATTAAGATGATCCTCAAATCTTTCCTTCATATCTTTATGCAACATTTGTAAATGATTAAAAAAAGTTAATTTAATTCAAATTTCATATATTCTGCAGAATATTGTCTACATTTTTTTACTTTTTTGACTTTGACATTAAATAATATTTCTTTATTTTTTAAAAAACAATAAGCACTAAATACTATTGAGAAAGATGATTGACTAAGGACTAAACATCACAACTTTTCTCTTCAGCATAATCTCTCCTGTGAGGTACTTGGTATTAAGATAAGATAACCTTTATTGTCACTTTTTCTGTGTACACACTGGCAGACATTAAAATGTATTTCTGATGCCCATTCTCAAAAGAATATCTATCTATCTATCCAGTGCTTTTTTTCTATATAAAAAAATGGTGCCGGAACTCACACACATCATACAACCTGCCTTGCCTACCCTACAAGGTTCCATCCAAAAAAGGTGCCGGAACTCCGTTCTGGGCGTTCTATGAGAAAAAAAGCTCTCTATCTATCTATCTATCTATCTATCTATCTATCTATCTATCTATCTATCTATCTATCTATCTATCTATCTATCTATCTATCTATCTATCTATCTATCTATCTATCTATCTATCTAGCAGCATATGTGTATATGTATGCACACACACACAAACACAAACACACAAACACACATATATATTAATCACAGTTCATTTTGAATACATAGCAGAAAAAAGAGTCTTGATATCTCCCTGATATTAGGGAGAAATGTGAAGGAATATGATTCCACCCTAAAAATCAAATCAGTGAAGAACCTACTCCAGGTTGGCTCTCAATAGTATGAATTCCAAGGCCTTTGACATGAAAAGGAGTGTCTTTCTAAGTAATCTGGACAATAGGGCAAATCAACAACAATATTGCCAAATTCTTTGTAGCAGGAACTTGCCATTTTTTGAAAATTCTAGTTACATTTGTTTCTGTGGAATAGATTATATCATGCAAATAATTCCCCCCAAGACAGCAAAGAAGAAGAAAAAACCCTAAAGAACAAATTACATGCTTATTATCTTGTTTTTAATTCAAAGTGAAAAGAAAAATGAATTTAGATATGATTGATTTCCTCTGCTACCATTAACACTTCTGCCTATCAGTAG
>NW_015387117.1:421352-425147 GCF_001527695.2 Protobothrops mucrosquamatus
AAAATTCTAGTTACATTTGTTTCTGTGGAATAGATTATATCATGCAAATAATTCCCCCCAAGACAGCAAAGAAGAAGAAAAAACCCTAAAGAACAAATTACATGCTTATTATCTTGTTTTTAATTCAAAGTGAAAAGAAAAATGAATTTAGATATGATTGATTTCCTCTGCTACCATTAACACTTCTGCCTATCAGTAGAGCATTTGATGATACATGTGTTTAGCCCTCACAATTCCATAGATGCTAAATTGTAGACAGGCATGTGAAGGAGTGCAAGATAATAATTTATAGAATTTTTGGTCCATTGAGCATTGGATAATTTTGATGACTTCTAAAACCCTTCAGCCTAGAAGTGCTTTATTTCAGATCCCACTATAATTAGCTACAAAGGATATTTGAGTAAGATGTGAAGTGAGGCTGGAAGGTTATTGTTAAATGAAATCAATTTCGCCTACCCTGTTTTCTAGCTGCAATATTTTCTTCTTAATCTCAGTTGGGGGGGGGATAAGTCATTTCCCCACAAACAATAACATCTGACGGTTTAGTAATATCTTCAGTGCTTTCTAAAGCTTTTTTTAAGTAGAATTGGGTTGTTGTTTTTCTTCAAGACAAGACAGCTTAGAGATTCACTGCAATTTTGTACGTGCCAACTGAGAACAGTCTCGTGGAAGTTGCAAACCTATGCCAATGCACCTAGGGAGTAAGGCCCATTGTTGGTTTACTTGTTTGTCAAAACATTTTAACTTGGTTTTCAAGACAATATGCCCTCACAAAGCAGTTTACAAGGTTATAAACTCATGAATCTGCATATTTTTGTGTGTACCTGTGTACATTTTGTACTATTAAATAGGCACATGGGGGTTTTCCCCCTGAAATTGTCTTTTTCCCCCTCCATTTTATGGGTTCTTATGAGCCAACTAAAGATAAAACTGCTTTATCTCTTCTTTATATGAGAGTTACTCACAGTTTGGTGATTCAAATTAAAGAGATCTTAATTTACATTTTTGGGACCATTAACAAGTATCCCTGTACTTTTAATAATTTCTGCATTACATTTAAAACATACACAAACACACTCATGGAACATGGGTGGTCTACCTCCTGAAAGTAATCCTGTTTGCCCATATTCACATTTAATACATAGACTATGCTATATAACATAATAATCAAGTATTGGGACATCACCCTTCTCCTACGTAGATTCCAAATGTCTAAAAATCAATCATGTACTAATTCCCAGGAAAACTGTCACACAGAAAAACCACTGAAGCTTGAATTCAGAGGCCCAAATGAATAAAAAACACATCAAACAAATACTAAATTATTAAATATATAAATAAAACCAAAAGATCCAACAATCCTGGTCTTATCAAGAATAAATCTGAAAAGTGGACTTCTTAAATATATCATTATCCCTTTCTGAACCAGTTCTGACTAGGAAAAAAAAACTATACTGAAAGAAAATCAGGAAGTAGCCTCTTCACCTACAACTAGTCCTCAACTTCATTTAGTTCATTTAGTGACCGTTCAAACTTACAACAGCACTGAAAAGAGTGATTTATGACCATTTTTCACACTTATGACCGTTGCAGCATACCATGGTCACGTGATGTACATTCAGACGGTCGACAATTGGCTCACATTTATGATAGTTGCAGCGTCTCCGGAGTCATGTGATCCCCTTTTGCGACTTTGTATATTGGCTTTTATCAGCTGGAACTCACCATTGATAAGAAGAAATCTTTATTTTATAAGGCGATTAAGAGTCTATTCAGAGAAAGAATGCAAAATCTCTCAGAAGAATAGCATGTCTTTGAAAGCTGGATTTTGAAGGTTCAGTACCGCAAAAGCAATTCAGGCAGCATTTTAATGAGCTCTGTGACTATCAAGCATGTTTTGGAACAAATACTTTTTGTTTACTCAATTACTCAAACAGAAATTTGTTCCAGTCAGGGAACATCTCTCACTTTGGGTAGATAATCTCATAGATTCTACTCTTCTCTTGTTCCCCAAATTTTGAAGGGCATCTTAAGCAACTCTGGATGGGCTAGTTCAGGCATTTTGCATGCTCTAATGCTTTGAACATCAGCATATGGGAGGACTTTACACAAACGGCAGAGAAAAAAAAAAACTAATGCCCCAAAAAACCCTTAATGCATATAAAGCTACCCCTGTAGTTCTCATTCAAACTGATAAAAGATTTTCCAAGAAATTATCAGGTTGGGATATAGTGCTCTCCTTCATTTTTATTTTTTTTAGCTTAGTTTCAGCTTGTTTTATTCAGGATACTTTGCAGTCTTTTACAATTTCAGCTATTTTAGGTAATTTGAGATTCCTGACTCCAGAGGAGATACTCTCCTCCTCCTCACAATCCATTGTCTGGTTCAGGTATTAATGCAGGATACCCCTTACCATTGATTTAACTCTAAAATTATCGTGGTTTTTAGTTTCGCCTGTTCACCGCCCTGAGTCCCGTAAGGGAGATAGGGCGGTATATAAATTTAAATAATAATAATAATAATAATAATAATAATAATAATAATAATAATAATAATAATAATAATAATAATAATATGGCTAAAATTCCAAAAGGAAGCACTTGTACACTCTTTCTCTAGTGGCCAGGACCAGAGAATTTATTTTCCCCAGACAGATGATAAGTACTTCTTCTGATCAAGTTCAGCTGCCCATCTCTGTTATATTTTGCCACGGTCATCACACCAGCCACCTAATTTAACCAGACTGAATGGGATAATTAGAAAGTCTGATGCTACTCATGGAATCCTGGATATTTTTAATTACATGATCAAGAGCTTTGGCAGATGACCTCCTAAGGACTAAACTTATCCAGGAAAAAAAGATGGGTGTATGGTAACTACTAAACACCATTTTTTCCAATTCCATCCTAATTCTTATTCTGCAGCTTCTGTGGAGTTAACAGTATTCTGGAAGTAACAAATCACCATTTCCTATTCTGTGTATGTCTAGCATTGGCCCCAAAGAAAATCCAGAGGAAGCAAAGTTGAAGACATTCATGGGTGATGCTGGTCCTTTGTTGTCATCATTGAGCCATTCATAGCACGTAATGCAACAGGTCACTCTGACAAATAGTTGTATTTTTGATGAGGTGTACAGTCAAGGTCATTAAAGCCTGTGACCATTTATGGCCTCATTATAATGCTTGAAAGAGCAAGAGGTCATTCCTAGAGAAGTTTGCTGGGTTAATGATGAAGTTCCTCCATCTATTTTATTAGTTTCTCGATCTTGTAACCTGGCTGCAGCAGTGTAAGCCATGTAAGCAAACATTCCTATTATTATTAATGTTGTAAATAATTATCAAAAATTATTTATGCTTTTACATTCTTATTTGTATAGTTTTCCTAAATTAGTGCAGAAAAATACCTTGGACATTTGTATTTTTTACTTTTTATTATTTTTAAAATGCAATAATTGTTTTACTCTCAGAAATAATTGGATTTGTCCAATCCATTTATCTGTATTCTTAAAAAAAAACTAAAACAAAACTGTTGAAAAATTTGCTCTATCGTTTTCAGGAGCAGGAGATAGTTGACCTTGATTTCTTAATATAAAAAGCAGACTGTTAGATCGCGCAGGCAGTAAGACACGAGTCGAGTGACAGTCAGCTCTTGGTTTATTGGCAAGGCATAAAGTAAATCCGGACTGGCTCTCTGGGCCAGGGGAGCCCTCTTTTATGGGATTCCCCTGGCTTGTAATCACACAATTCCATTGGCTGGCAAGACCCTGTTGCTAGTTAGCCAACCAGCAACGGGCAT
>NW_015387117.1:428273-432560 GCF_001527695.2 Protobothrops mucrosquamatus
GGCTTGTAATCACACAATTCCATTGGCTGGCAAGACCCTGTTGCTAGTTAGCCAACCAGCAACGGGCATGAAACTGTATGCAGATGGTGAAGGGCAATCACCCTTAATGGGCGATCAATGGTGAAGGGCAATCACCCTTAATGGGTGATCAGGATATGCATAGGGGATTAAGGGGGGGGGAATACAAAGAACACAACACAGACCCTAGCTTCTCCCATCTTCTGTTTAAAACTGGTAAAACTCACTGGAGTTGTTCCTCCTATACTTCCTGGAATAATCTTGCATCAGAAGCTGAGCACTAAAGAACACCAAACTCTAGAGCCTAATGATTGTTCCCAGGGATGTAGATGTTTTAGCAAGGGGGGCAGAATAAAAATCTGAAACATCCCACAATAAAAACCACGGACAACCACTGAGTAGTTTCTCAAGACTAATCTGTGAGATAGAAAATGAACCATACTAAAGTTTATACCCAGATTCTCAACATTCTAAGGTAGTCCATAAGGACACCAAGGGCAATGACGCCAAATGCTTCCTAGATATCCAGAAGCATCAATAGGAGTACTGTACATAGCCCAATCCTAGTCTCTCAACTGATTGCCCATCAGGGTGACTAAAGCCATCTCTTTGCCTGAAATTTACCTAAAAGGAACCCAATAAAGAACAGTATTTGTAGCTCAGAGTTGAAATGAGGGATCCTTGGTGCTCTCTAAGCTTGTTTTATTTTTTCTTGCAGACATTTCATTACCCAAATTGGTAATATCATCAGCATAGTTTGGGTAACGAAATGTCTGCAAGAAAACAACTAATCTCAGAGAGTACCAATGATTCTTTATAAAAGGAACCCAAATAATCCATGTTAACCAGAGGCTCTCAGAGTTGCTCCCCATCTCAACCATCTGGCCAGAAATGGCAAGTTTGATCTTGCCCTATAATTTCTTTTTTTAAAGAAGACATATAAATATGGTCTCTTTAGGAAATTATGTACTTGCTTCCCTCAGTGTAGACAGCACCTCTCATCCATCAAGAGAGGCACTGATAATCAACCATGACACTTCCTATAATTCTTAGCTATGTGACATATTTGTTGATGCACCTCTTACGGCCTAGTTCATCTCGTTCCAGCACCAGGTGTCCTGTCCATCCCAATCTAGTTATGCTACAAATCTTACAGTCCTCTTTCTCGTCACTAATATTTCAGTCAACTTGAAAACATGCTTGAAAGCATCTTTATGCTACATCACACATCTGACAATGTGCACCCACATGCATGAATAAAGTCTATTAATAGTTCCAGAGGGGACCATTACTTAGGGAAGACTAGAGAGTATATACTTTTAAATCAGGTTCCCAGATATTTTCCAGCCCAGTGTGTTCAGTGCTGAAACAACTTTATCTTTCTGAACTAAGCCACATAGGATTGGTGAGCTTTGCGGCTTACATTGGATGCTTGCAGTTTGTACAAGCAAATGAAATATTCCCAGCACATTACGCATAATCAAAACAGGACCAATTAAGCTCAGTACTCTATATTCCACCTCATTAATTGCAACTCCTAAAATATAACAGATGTGATTGCTGCGGGCCATGAGTTAAAGACAAATTTTTCAGTTACGCACTTACAATGCAACCTAAAAGTTACATGAAGATTTAATTATTACTTTCATTTTCATGACTTCCTGTAAAAGCTCATTTTTCACATAACAGCAGTAGTGTTCAACCACAACCCTTTGCAAAGTGTTCAGTGTTGCGTGCTGCAATAAAAAAACAAAAAAAATTTTTTTTGCTGATATGCTTGACCCTATTATTACAAAAAGCAAGAGTATTTGGGAAATTCACGGTAATTTTCTACATACAGCATGGGGAGACATTTTATCACTGATTCAAATACCATTATCAATGGAAGGAACATTGGACATTATCTGGTATACTTGAAGACCTATGTGATTCAATGGAATTGCATGGAGGGTCAGGAAGCGATGAGTCCTATTTTACAAAGGACGATGCACAATCTATGACAATCCTCTAGGTTTTTGTTTTTTTTTAAAAAAGCTTCTGTCTAAAAGACTGTCCAATCCAAGAGAAGAATCAGAATATTTGAAGTAACCCAGTGATAGAATAGAATAGAGCTGGAAGAGACCTTGGAGGTCTTCTAGCCCAGCCCCCTGCTCAAGCAGGAGTACCTAAACCATCTCAGACAAGTGACTGTCCAGTCTATTCTTAAAAACCTCCAATGATGGAGTGCCCACATTTCTAAAGGCAAGCTGTTCCACTGGTTAATTGTCCTCACTGTTAGCAAGTTTCTCTTTAATTCCAGGTTTCTTCTCTCTTTGATCAGTTTCCAACCATTGTTTCTTGTCCTGTCCTCTGGTGCTTTGGAAAATAATTTGACACCCCCCCCTCAAATACTGGAATACTGCTATCATGTCACTCCTATTTTTTCTTTTCTTTAGACTAGCCAAATCCAAGTCCTGCAGCCGTTTTTCATATGTTTTAGTTTCCAGGTCTTAGTTGCTCTTCTCTGAACTTTTTCCAAGGTCTCATCATCTTTTTTGTAGTATGGTGACCAAAGTTGGTTGCAGTATTCCATGTGTGGTCTTACTAGGGTTTAATAAAGCGGTACTACTACTTCACGTGATCTTGATTCTATGCCTCTGTTTATACAACCCAGGATTGTATTAGCTTTTTTGGCCTCTGCTGCACCAAGATAGCAAAAGGACAACAGCTTAAACAGGTTTTGATAACTCTCTTTTCCCATAATTTCTATTTCAGTTATTGAAATTGTGTTTGACATTAATTATAAGTAAAAGTTATCTCACACAAATGTTTCTGCTTGCACAACTTCTAAAGTCTGGATCCTATGATGCCCTTTTGCTGTGGTAGGGGGACTATTGTAGCAATGGGGCTTCTGGGTGTATATTTTTGATGGGAAAACTTTCATACATTACAGTTTAAAACAAGATTAGATGACCTGGTGCCCTGCCAATATTTTGGACTATTGTTCTTGCCTTGGTCACTTCCCCTGCTGACTTGTGCTAGTAGGAATTGAAGCCACACTGGATATTTCTCTGCAGCCTAGAGTATACAGGTAGTCCTCAACTTATGACCACAATTAAGCCCAAAATTTCTGTTGTTAAGTGAAACATTTGTTAAGTGAATTTCGCCCATTTTACGACATTTCTTGCTTCTTTCGTTAAGTAAATCACTGCAGTTGATAAATTAGTAACCCAGTTATTAAGTGAATCTGGCTTTCCCCCATTGAGTTTGCTTGTCAGAAGGCCACAAAAGATAATTCCATGACCCCTGGACACTACAGCCATCATAAATATGAGTCAGTTGCTGTGTGTCTTAATTTTGATCACATGATCATGGGGATGCTGGAAAGGTCGGAACTGTGAAAAATGGTCATAAGTCCCTTTTTCCAGTGCCGCTGTAACTTTGAACTGTCACTAAACAAACTGTTGTAAGTCAAAGACTACCTGTACATGACTTCATTCTGGAATTTGTCTTTGCTCACTTTGTGGCATACAGTAAATGAACTCCAGAAACTGTCTGTTCACGTTCACTTTGTCACATGCTCAGGAGAAGTGAGAAAGTATTTAAGGGCTTTTGTTTCCATGGCACTGGAATCTTGAGCATCTTCGGGGGGGGGGGGGTTCAAGGGAGATAAATGATGAAGCCCAAGGGATATCATTAATAAATGCCTTGACTTAAAGTAGTTGCATCAGACATTTGGACAAAAGTAACTTATGGCAAATATTTCTGATTGCATTTTTCAATTACAGGTAGTTCTTGACTTACAACAGTTCATTTAGTGACCGAAGTTACAATGGGATTGAAAAAAAGTGATTTATGACCTTTTCTCACACTTATGACCATTGCACTATCCTCATGGTCGTATGATCAAAATTGGGACGCTTGGCAACTGACTCGTATTTATGATGGTTGCAGTGTCCTGGGCTCACGTGATCATATTCTGTGACCTTCGGACAAGCAAAGTCAATGGGAAAGTCAGATTCAAATTAACAACTGTGCTACTAACTTAACAATTTCAGTGATTGATTAAACAACTGTGGCAAGAAAATTCATAAAATGGGACAAAACTCATTTAACAAATGTTTCACTTAACCACAGAAATGTTGGGCTCAAGTGTGCTCATAAATCAAGGACTACCTGTATTTAGTAGCAATTAAGAATCATAAGAAACTAAATCTGTATGTGTGTCGAGTTCATGTTAAAGCTAGACACATACATAGCTATTTCAGCATGCATTTCTAGCCAAATCCA
>NW_015387117.1:435815-464288 GCF_001527695.2 Protobothrops mucrosquamatus
TCGATTTTAAAGTTGAAGGCACAATTTTTCTCGAAGCCATTTTATCAATAAATTTCCAATTATAAAAGAGTCTTATAAGCAGTTCATCCAAAGCAAATAATACGCCGGTTAAAAGTAACAAAAGTTCCAGACCGGAAATCACTTTCACTTTTTACTGAAAAGTATCAATCCATCGCCATTTTAAGTTCACTTTCCCTCAATCCACCTCAAGTATAGGGAAGAACTTATTATCCAAGTTAGGGTAGAGTCCAAGATAAAAAGCAAACTTCCAGGGTCGGTTCGTCTGCTTACAGAAAAAACTCACATTCACTTTAAGTTGCAGCGGTGGCGGCGGCTTCTAGCTTTGCCGAAGCGAAGGCGTCCTGGATCGCGGAGAAACCTCGGGGCTCCGGAGGAGTTCTCACCTACATCGTCCACATGGGACGACTCGGGAACTCAACTCCTACCCCAGGCAGCTCACCTATCCCCTTATGCCCAGGGGAAGGGTATCAAGCCGTTTGACAGCTGATGCTGGCTGTCAAAACGGCTTTTACGCTAAAACAGGCGGGAGGCAGCAAACAGCTGCGTCCGACGAGGTCGCCTGCCACCGGAAGTTGGCATGGCAAATATTTCTGATTGCATTTTTCAATTACAGGTAGTTCTTGACTTACAACAGTTCATTTAGTGACCGAAGTTACAATGGGATTGAAAAAAAGTGATTTATGACCTTTTCTCACACTTATGACCATTGCACTATCCTCATGGTCGTATGATCAAAATTGGGACGCTTGGCAACTGACTCGTATTTATGATGGTTGCAGTGTCCTGGGCTCACGTGATCATATTCTGTGACCTTCGGACAAGCAAAGTCAATGGGAAAGTCAGATTCAAATTAACAACTGTGCTACTAACTTAACAATTTCAGTGATTGATTAAACAACTGTGGCAAGAAAATTCGTAAAATGGGACAAAACTCATTTAACAAATGTTTCACTTAACCACAGAAATGTTGGGCTCAAGTGTGCTCATAAATCAAGGACTACCTGTATTTAGTAGCAATTAAGAATCATAAGAAACTAAATCTGTATGTGTGTCGAGTTCATGTTAAAGCTAGACACATACATAGCTATTTCAGCATGCATTTCTAGCCAAATCCAGACAGAATTGGGAAATAGGGCAAGACATTAATTATAGGTATATATTGTGTTGCAGTTTAACCCACAATTTTCACTGAAGGTATCCACAGCAATCTACTGTGATGCAACATTTCCCTACCTTAGTAAGAGGGCAGCACAAAATCAAATGAAAATAGACAAGCAAACACGTTGATGATGTTTATTATTGAACAACCACAGCTGGTTCTTAATATTTTCAAAAGCATATCTGGGGTTCTTTGAATAGTTGCAAATTTTTCTTGTTGTTTCTTTTGTATCATGTCACTTAAGATTTGTCACGAGGATAAGTCTGTTTCTATTTTGAACCGCGATGAATAAAACACTTGTCCTGTTTGTAGATATTGAGAACAGAGATAAATAATGACAAACCTTGTGATTAGCTTCTGAAGTCTTTATTTTGGAATTGTTAATTTATATTTTCTTTTTTTCTGGTGCTGTTTTAATTGTTTTGAGCTGGCCAGAGTTACATATGTGTGATGGATGGCTATATATGTTAAATAAATAAATAATTGTATATTTTGGCTTCTGAGCACCAATACAATAACACAATGCCACTATACCAAATATATAAAAGTTGGCAATTATGATGAGAATCATTCCCTATATCTATTTTATCTATCTATCTATCTATCTATCTATCTATCTATCTATCTATCTATCTATCTATCTATCTATCTATCTATCTATCTATCTATCTATCTATCTATCATCTATCTATCATCTATCATCTATCTTTGACTTCTAAATAATTCCATGTTTATTAATAATGAAAAAATTACTGTCCTGCTGCATATAATATGTAAATATATATCCCTTTATTATTTCCATAATTATTATTTTTTCAATGACTGCTGCTGCATCACAGTTGATATTCAACTTTACTCCAACACACATTATTCCTGGAAAAAAGACTGGAGTAATCAGAGCAGGAATTGGTCTTAAGCACCTGTTAAAATGCACTGCCTTAAATGTATCATTCCAGGGCACACAAGTATTATTGGCTAGCTTGACACTTTTGCCTCCATAAAAAAATTAGCAAGCTATGAGAATGGTATATTCCTTTCTCTTCTTAGCAATATGATGCACACAACCAGGAAAGAAAGATCTCTTTTTTAATTCATCATAGATAATGTTTCCCGAATGATTATTTCTCCTTAACCTGATAGCATAAGCAGCATCAAAAACAGATCACTTAGAAGACAGGAAGCCACTAAGTTTTCATCTGCATCATGTCAGTATAGGTAGTTCTTGACTTGCTACCACAACTGAGTCCAAAATTTCTGCTGCTAAGTGAGACATTTGTTAAGTGAGTTTTGCCCCATTTTGGGGGCAATTGTTTCTGGCTACAATTGTTAAGTGAATCACTGCAGCTGTTCAGTTAGTAACATGGTTGTTAAATGAATCTGGCTTCTCCATTGACTTTGCTTGTCAGAAGGTCACAAAAGGTGATCAAATGACCCAGGGACACTGCATCTGTCATAAATATGAGTCAGTAGCCAAGTGTCTGAATTTTGATCATGGGGATGCTGCAACGGTCATAAGTGTGAAAAAAAGTCACAAGTCACTTTTTTCAGTGCCGTTGTAACTTCGAACGGCCACTAAATGAACTGTTGTAAATCGAGGTCTACCTGTACCTTGAGGAATAACCCTTCTAACAGAATTACATTATCTGAACTTCAGCTGTATTATTAATATATTTGAAAACATGTTATTAGAGCTGGAACTGATCTTTCAAGTCGTCCAATGGTGCAGCAATCACCACTGTAATTGAATTCATCTACCTTGCTGCTGGTTATCTTCTTCTTCTTTTTTCCTTCTCTCTTTCCTAGGATTTGAGCCTTTTTCAGAGAACTAGGTCTTCCTATACTTTGTCTAAAGTTGGATCATTTGAGTCTGATCATTTGTGCCTTGAGTGAGAAGAACTCTTGGATGACTTGTTCAGTGAGCAATGTTGTTTTCTTGAATGTCCATGGTATTCTCAGGGGAATCTCAATACTCTTTTTATCCTGCTTGTGTTCTAAAAAAAAAAATATCTGAGCTTTAAAATGATGAAACTCAGCATCTTAGCAATGATAAGTTGGAAATTGGTTTTCTAAGAGAGGTCTGTTTTTAGAAATATTTTCATATAATCACTGTTTGTCCAGGAAAGAAAATCAAGAGAGGTGAGCTGGAGCAAAATGATTGTAGTTGCATTATCTCATTGAGATATGTCAACGTCCAGCTCAAGAATCCAAACAAAACTCCAGGTTCATTCCGTCTCCGAAAATCTTACTGTTTATTGAATACACTGCATGCTAATGTCGAAGCAAAACTAACTCTGAAGTTCCAACCCCAATTCATAGATTTAAACAATATAATTTTCCTAGCCAAACTCCCAATGTCTTACGCAATCCATATAAACAAGTTCACTTATTATGGGAACCATCTGCTTCAAATCCACACCTGGTCTGGTGTCCTTGAAAATGTTTTAGGCTCTCATCTTCAGCAGAATCGTAGAAGTTTCATTTCTCCATCTAACCCACCGAGAGCAACACCTCCCCCCCTTAATCTAAAGGCAAGTTGAAATGCAGAGGCACGTAGCTGCCAAAAACTCATCCTTGACAGCAATAAGTTTTCACTCCAGGATCCGTCTCAAGCTACACCTCAGCCATACCTTTATGAGCAGGACAAGAAACTGAGAAATTGTTCACAGGAGATCATGGAACCCTTTGTCCAATTTTAAATCAATTTTTCTATTGTTTGTTACACTTTTGCAAATTGTTTGGGGAAAATCATTGCTAGGTGGCAGTGATTTGAGGGAGATCTCAATTTGGCATTCTTTTCCTTCAAATTCTTCCCTTGCCATGTCAATTGGACTGCAGCAGAAATAGGTAAACATTGATTTCTTCTATCTATTGTACAATTTATTAGATATGTTAAAATAAATATCAGCATTTCAAATAACAGCAATAAGTATGCAATTAAATAAAAAGCCCTAACAGGAACAGCTATTAAAAAAAACCATGCAACAATAAAATTTTAAAAAATGGCTTAAGGAAATAGCTTTAAATTAAATATAGGAGAAAATAAAGCTTAGAAGGGAAAAAAAACACTAATAAAAAGTCCAAATGGATCTCTATTACCAAAAACAATGGATTGTTTTTCACAATAGGCATCCAGTATGTTGTAGGGTCAAATTGAATTGCAATGATTCTTCAGTGCCTCATGACCTACAAGTAGTCCTTGACTTATGACCACAATTGAACCCATAATTTTCGTTGCTAAGTGAGATATTTGTGACACATTTGTTAAGGGAGTTTTGCCCCATTTTATGACCTTTCTTGCCACAGTTGTTAAGTGAATCACTGCAGCTGTTAAGTTAGTGACATGGTTATTGAGTGAATCACACTTCCCATTGACTTTGCTCGCAAAAGGAGATCACGTGACTCTAGGACACTGTAAACCATCATAAATATGAGTCAGTTGCCAAGCGTCTGAATTCTGATTATATGACCATGGGGATGCTGCAATGATCGTAAGTGTGTGACCATTGCAACATCTCCATGGCCACATAATCAAAACGGTCATAAGTCACTTTTTTCAGTGCTGCTGTAACTTCAAATGGTCACTAAACAAACTGTTGTAACTTGAGGATTACCTGTACTAGCCATGAGAGAAAGCCAGGTTTGGTCAGAGAGTTAAGTATTTTCTCCTGATCCCGACCCTAGTCTATTCCTCTGTCTATGAGCCTACTAAGATAGGGCTGCTTCCTTGTATCTTTTTCCCTCATGGAACGCTTGCTCTTGGACTTCCCTGCTGTTAGGATCCTTTTAGGTTTGGCCTAGGGCAATCATGTATTTCCTTTTGTTATGGTTACAAAACATGCTTCACTAATGGTTGCTCAAGTCAGATTCCCACTCTCATAGGTGATCACACACGAAGAGCAATTGAGCATGGAATTTCCATTGCTATGGGATGGGGTTCAAAAGCACAGCATCGTGTGACCCCCAACAGCAATCCTGACAGCCCTCACTACCTTCATTAAGTGAGGACCTCATGTGATCACTATTTGGGAAGAGGCACTGAAACTGTATCCCAGGCAAACAAATCGACAGGTGAGAGCTATGAGCAGGTGGTTGATGTGGGGGGGCACTATGAACTGTGGGCAGGCAAGGGCTACTGAGTGCTAGTGGGTGAGGCATTATGGAATACAGGCAGACACTATGAAGTACAAGATCCCCATGCTGCTCAGGGACTCCTTGGGAGAAAAAAATGGTGGGAGTGGGAATGACTTGGGACCTCCTGTCAGTTTCCCCATTGATGTTGTTTGTGAGAAACCAGGCAAGGAAAGTTGCAAATGGCAATCATGACCATGGGAAACTGCAACTGATGTATTTATAAGCAGCTTGCCAAGCACCTGAATTGCAATCACGTGACAATGGGGCTCCTGCAATAGATGTACCTTCAAGGACTGTTTGTAAGTCCCCCTTGTTCAGTGCCGATGTTGGAAAGAAACCATCCCAGTCGGAAGAAGGACTCAAGAGGTGAATTAGCCTAGACTTGTTACATAAACAACAAGAGAGTTGGGTCTGATTTCCCCACCACCACCAATGCCTTTGAGTCTTATCTGGTCTTTCCCAAAAGCTGCCAGTATTATATCCCTGTATTATAGGCAGAGAACAATAAAGCAGTTAGTTTGAATTCAATATTTGTGGATCTGGTTGATTGCACCTGACAGTCATCCTCACTTTGAATGGTTGCTGAACAAGTGATGGTGACTGAGGATTATCTGTGCTATCAGCAAAGTGATTCTTGTCTGCCTCCATTAATATGCTTAGCCAGTTTTGTTATTCAAATTCCATGAGCAAAACAGCTTTTCAGCAGCACCATTGTCTTTCACTAGAAGTCCATGTCTTCCACTCCTAGCTCTGCGTAGTTTTATTTATTTAAATATTTTTCCAATCAATGTGACACTGGGGGGCATCCAGCATAAGCACACAATCAATCAAAAGAAGAAAAAGCAAAAAGCAAACAACAACAACCATCTTACACACAGAGAGACACGCACATAATAAAATGATGACCAAACACATAGCAAAAATATCACAGGAGGGATTCCCATATAACCAACCTGCAATGTCCGGAGGAACAGCAAATAATAGTTTCCTTTCTGGGGTCATGGAAACAAGATTAACTCTATAATCAATGAACAGGGTTTCTGCATATAGCCTGAAGTGTAAATTTCTCAAACTGATCCTGAGTTAAGGTACTGAGAAATTTAAAAATGTAACCGGTCCTAGAGAATTTGTGAAATAAATCCAAGATTGCAAATGAGTGAGAAAGAAAGAAAACATTTTACCAAGAAAACACAGGAGTTCAGTAACATGCTCTACTGTACTTGCCGATGCAATTTTTTCCCCTCCTCTCATGGTTTATGCTCAGTTTCCCTCCATCAACTTTCCACATTGTCTTCAGGCAACACTGTAGTTTTAGCTCAGAAGACTACCTATCTGAAATACTGAAGAGCCATTCTCCAGTCAGGATACATGGAGGACTCAAATGTCCATTGTCTCCCATTAAATAGTCAACATAAAAGGCTAAAGAGGAAACCATTCTAGACTCTTGGGTGTATCCACTGTATCCATCACATACAGTGCACTGAAGTACGAGAGCTAGCCACCAGCCAAGGACGTTTAGATCATGATATTATGGTTCCTTCTAAAGAGCAATTTCGTTAAACATGACAGCAAGGCAAGATTATGATAAATGTTTCTCACAATGCCAAGAAACTTAAGACCTTGTCAGCTCATGGTCCTAAACCTTCTCACAGATTCAATTAATAAATCTGCCACTCATTGTAATCATCCAAGTTTTGCCAACTCTATTATTAGATGAAGTCAATAGAGCCTGGGCAAAAACATTCCACTCAGAACTCCTATGGAGCAATTTAGTTCATTATTTTTTTTAACAAAGGTTCAATTTTGTATATGATTTATTATATAGGTAATTAAAATTCACTTGAATGCAGCTTCTTTGATAAAGTGGTATACAATATAGTTTATTGAATCTCAAATCCACTGAGATGTGCAAACATTCTGAGATTAAGTGGTTTCTCTTCCAGTATGGCTCTTCTAAAAGGTCTGAAAATGATTTGGTGATTTGGAGGCATCATTGGAAATACAGGAAAACAAAGAAAGAGAGGGTATTTACATACACTATTTACCCAACTGCCAAAGCTTTGATTTCTTTGCCCTTTGCAGTTCTTCCAATTCTATTTTTATGAATATATTATTTCATATTATAAATCAACATTGATCTGTTAGCCTCTGTTCTATTATTTTTTTATTTTGGATGTTGCTCTAACTGGTGAAATATTCTTTTCTTGTTGGAATTGATTTGTAATAGCAAATCATTACTTCTTTATTTTCAGTCTTTGCATATTTGTGATAGGTAAGCACCTTTTTTTCCCAGTAGACCTGCAGCTGCTGGCCCTGGTTGGTCAGCTAATAATCCTAAGTCCTGTAGCCCACTTGTCATCAGATGTCCAGGAACCCCAGCACCTGGTGCAGTCCTTATTGACTTGAGTGATGAACAATCTAGTACAAAGTTCTATAAGTTACTTCCCACCATATGGTTTATGGAAAAGATACTCTTTATCTGGCTCTCTCATGAGACCTCTAGCATAGCTCTCATTTTTCTCAGATCATACAAATCCCATAACCACAACAAGATAGTGTTTCATTGGATTACTATTACCACTACTATTGGTAGCAGTATTTCATCCCACTATAGTGAGAGAAAGAAAAAAAGAGAGATACCAAGATCAAGGCTGCAAACATACCTAATCATTCTGCCTACAACAACAACTCTGTGAGGTGGGTTGGGTTGTGAGTGTGATTGACTCTAAGTCACCCAGCAGCTTTCATATCTAAGAGAGGCCTAGAACTCACAATATCCTAGTTTCTATGCCAGCACCTTCACCATAACACCAAACATGGTTGCACTGTAATATTCTTCATGAAGAGAGATCGAGAGATCAATAAAATAAAATAAATAATTCCAATAAATGTTTCAACATAGCAAATGTGTAACTATATGTAAATTTTGTCCATTGTAAATGGTGTGGCATATGTGTGCTGATAGGATCCCTCCTCTGATTCTTCACTGTCTTTGTAAAAATGGTATTTATCTGACAATTGCATGTTTCAACCACTTCCAAAGTTATACTCCGCTTCCAAATTTCATGCAGTTCTCTAAAAAGCAAACAGGTAATAACTGTTTGTTGATTTTCTCATTATAGCCAATTGAAAGACATTTCTTGTTTCCTAGATTTGAAGTAAGATCCTGATTTTTTTGACCTAGACAAAATGGATTGCATATGCAGTAATCTAAATTAAACTAGAGTCATGTATGTATGACATGTACGCTGAGTCCAAACAGAATCTTACTTCTCATTCTCATTCCTCAAATTAAAGATCCATATTGGTTCCAAATTTTCTATCTTATCCTACAAAATATTGTACTGCCTAATTCAGGAAAAAAATTCTAGAAAAGGTATTCCAACCAACAGTATGGCTAAGATGGTTTATATCTAGCCACATTTGCTTTGCTGTAGTGTGGAAGGTCTCCAGCATACAGACATATCATCCACAAATGCAATTTGGTCATAGTTATTCAACCATAGCCCATTCTTACAACATAATGATAAATGCTAGTATTTACTAAAAATCACAATATGCCAAATGTCCCAATTTTTGCTGTTTAGATCATCACAGTAATACAGTTTCACCTCCCTGTCACTGAGGCAGGCATTAGCCATCTGCTCCTGCCCGGATCTGTAAAATCTCTTGCTCAAGATGTGATCATGTGTCAAAAGGGCATCAGCAACAATTTATTGCATGGACATAGAGCAGGAATTCTAAGTTTTAGCATCAGCTATAAAGGTCAGGATAAGTTAATGGAAAGGGAACTTGTCTTTCTTAAATACTTAGGATATTTCAGAACCCATCAAATTTGGTGGGCATGGAAACCCAAGTATTTAGTTGGTGCAGAAATTACTATTATACCATCCAAAGTTCAATTTCTCAGGTGAGTTTTGGCAAATTTACAGTGCAGGGAGTTTTATTCTGAAGCTTCTGCCCCTACAAGAAGTTTAGATAATCACAGCAAGAAGATAATATGACCTATGATTACCGGAATATCACATCAAAACTGCCACCAAAAACTCACCTAAAAAGATCAACTAGTTGTGACTAAGGGATATATCTTTTTTTTTAAAAAAAGTTCCTTTTCCTCCAAATGTAGGAGCACAGTTGGATTTTTCATCTATTCTTTTCTATTATTGATCAATGGCTTTTGGGAGCAGGTGGGAAAAAGGCATATTCAAAATGTTGAAAACACATTTCCTAGAGTTCCAAAGATACTGTACAGATGTGTAAATTGGAAGGATTTAGAAATAGAGCTGCAGCTGTTAAGATATTAACATGGTTGTTAAGTGAATCTGGCTTCCACATTGACTTTGCTTGTCAGAAGGTCACAAAAAGTGATCACAAGACCCCAGGACACTGCAACTGTCATAAATATGAGTTATTTATACCAGAAAAAAAAGGCAAGATTTCTATGTCATCTATTGTGTATAGCTGCAACCACTAAAAAAATCTTAATATGACACAAGGGGATTTACCCCATTGAATGCAATAGCTCTGTATTATTTAAAATGCAAAACTACTGTACGACTGTATGATTTTCCTGCTTGGAATGCAAGCAGCAAAATAAAATGATTGTTGACTATTCCTAACTAAAAGTTTTAGTCCCCAATAAAGGAGGGACGAAATCACCCCTTAATTTAAAAAAAAAATGTTTATTAACCCATTTTCAAACAAGCCTACATATGAACAGTTACCCATATACTAAGGGAAAAAGGGGGGGGGGAATAACACAACAAATAAGAATGTAAAGAGCAAAAATCTAGAATTTTTCAAATTCAATTTCAAATTCTAGTAGGGAACAGCCAGACCTTTTGAGAATAAGTCTGATGTGTCCAGAAGGAATCACTTGACCCTTGGCAGCCAGTGGAGAAGAAGAAGAAGGGGTTTTGGCAGGTTTTGGAGGGAAAAGTTGGTGTCTTCTGTGAAGACTCAGCTGGAATCCTGGGTGAGGAGGTGATCTCAGGCAAGACAGAAAATAATTTAGCTATACTTAGGACTGTGTTAAGGTTATTTGTAGTTAAGCTGTGCATTGCGTGTTCAGAAATTTATTTTCTTTTGGTGCCTTTCATAAAGTTGATTTTGCTTCACTCCTGGAATTGAGCAGTTTTGCCTTCTAGCTTGCCTGAGCTTCCACAAGTTTTGATTTCCTGTTTTGTATTTATCCAGATTTGGGCTAAGATGAGAATTTCCCCTTCAATCCTTTCCTGATTCTCCAGAGGACTGGTGGGGAAGGAAGAAATAGGTTTATAGCATGTATGTATATGGGGGATGGCAGCAAATAGACCTAACTTATCAGTAGCTTTTACCCACAAACATAGTAGGTGATCTTCAAACTGAAGGACCTCAGAGAAGTTGGTTTGACCCACTTTTATCTCTTATTACACAGATATTACACAGATATATTGCAAATTCATTCATTTTTATAAGAAGTCTTTTAAAAGGAGAAACTATTTCAATGTTTCCCAAGGACATTGCCCCATAACATAGATATATGAACCCCATGAGTCAGAGACATGCTTAGGAACCTTATTTAAATAGGACACATCTGAAGTGTCTGGAAGTGTCCATTCATTGAACTCAGAACACTTTGGGCATTAAAACAAGAGCTACACAAGTATTCCATCTGAGATTATCTAGGTGCCAAACACCAGATGCTCTTCTGTTGAGCTCTGGCCCTTGCAGAGGAAAACGAAGGCAGATCTAATTTTACAAGACAGATTGAAACACCATTGACAGTTCTGGATCTGTATCAGACCTTGCAGAAAAAATAAGTTTAAATGTAATAGCAGTACCCTGACATAAGAGAAAAACGTATAAGGCAACCTCAAAAGAGGTTTAAGAAGATGAAGATATGTGTCTGGATTACATTGATGGAGACAAGTGCAGAAAATTACATTTTACTTTCTTGCCTTTTTAGCAGTTTTCAGAGCCTTATTTTGGCAGCTTTGTAAGATTCTTTAGTGAATAGTAAGAATAAAAATGATGTATCAAAAAGAAACTCATATGGTATTAAGAGCTCAGATACATAAACGATGAAAACTCTGTTGACTCCACCAAAGTCAACCCAGCTTTAGCCATGATTAAAGTAAATACATCAAAATCCATGGAACATAAATTTATATTAACTAATTTAACTCCCAGTGATTTAATGGAACTTAAATTAGTAATGATTAACTTCAACCCTATTAATTTCAGTGGGTTGTCTTTAAACATGACTAAAATTAAATTCTATCATCACTACTCCCTTTTCATTCTTTTTTCCACAAACAATGAGGCAAATTTAGAATGATACAGTCTGATGCTCAGATTATAATGGAGTAAATATCAATAAACACAGGATTTACATATAAATATAGGTCCATTTTGATTAATATTAAAAAAGATATGTGGGATCAATCCACTAGAAAATCCCAAGACTGTAGAACAGATTGGGAAGTTGTGCGAGGGAGGATTCTGGTAAAAGGACAATTGAAGCATCACTTCCATATTATTGCCAAGGAAACAGCATCAACTGGAAAGAGGAGCATTTGTCATTAGAAAGCTTTCCCAAAATGTTTTTATTTATGTTTAGCAGTTGTTTCTCTCTCTTTTTTATTCTTGTAGACTTTTTCCTTTGTATTTCACTATTCTAATATTTTTTAAAAAAAATTCAAAAAGGAAACAATATAAATTTATCCATGTAGTTATCGGGATTATACAAGTAAGGCTTTATATTGCATTTCTTATGCAATTATAATTCAATCATCCTTGAAATGTATATGTTACTTAATTTGCCTATTTGTTTAAGCATTGAATGATCAAGGAGTGGAATAACTTCCTTTCTTGTGCAGTCATCAATTTATGCTCTCCAGCAAAATGACTGATTATTTTAGCACTCATAATTGCTGAATTATTACCGACAGATGTATCCTACACTTTGAAAAGAAATCTATCTTCCAACATTCATTGCAAAATCTCCTGTGGGTGTTCCTTCTTTCTAACTTGTATGCTATGATGGGTGTTTCATTTAGAGCTATGTATACACCTAATTTATTAGCTGAGTCAACATTGCATCATGTTGATAGATCAGAAAGCAACCATTTCTTCCTGCTGTTTTTAAGACCAAGGATATTAAGTGTTAATGACAATATTGTTAATTATGATAGAAGCATAGTTTTTTATTAGTGATTTATGTTATTGTTTTAAAATATTCATAAGGAAGAGCTGTAGCTTTGTACAAAAATATTTATGATAATAAATTCCCAATTCCAAGTAAGACAGGAAAAAATATTTCTGAAACTCAGGAGACTGTTGCTAATCATTATAATCTTAACAGGTATTGCTGAACTGCAGTTTCAGCGGCCTCTTCTAGCATAGTAAATGGTACAGAGTGTTGAGAGATGTAGTTTAGCAATGTTTGGATAATCCCAGGATTCCTATCTCATTTTAGGCAGTATTGAAATAGTTGAACCAACATGCTGCTTCTGAAAGGTTAGCTTCTAGGAAAGTGCAGTAACTATCCAATAACATTCTGGTGGCTTATGTAGAGCTATAAAAAGGGCCCCATCCATCTTGTGTTACTCCTGAATTTGGAGCGTTTTAGAACAAATAGGTATTTTATTTCCCATTATCTATTGTAGTAAAAGTACCAGTGGCTGTAAACCTTTTGTTGATTTGCAAGAAATCTAAAACTTATGTAGGAATGACCCCATATTTTATAGATATCAGTCTGAGGGAAAAGCTATGTTCCTTTCAAATCTGTATTTTTAAAATGCCTTTAAACTGTTATTTAAGATACAATGCACTGAGATCAGTAATTCATTAAATTGTGTCAAATTTCAGGCAGAAAGGCTGAGGAAGAGATTTCTTAAGGAACAAGCGATGTCCCCTCCTGAATATAACAGATTTTTCTACCTGACAATGAGGTAAAAGAAAGATTCATTTCTTCTGAATATGATAGTTTGAGATTGAAGAATGGCACCTCCAGAATATAGCATGGTTGAGAAAATTATTGACATTATTTATTTATTTATGATGCCTTCAAGTCAGTCAGTCTTGACTTTTGGTGAATGCCTATTGGCCTGAGAGAGAGAGAGAGAGAGAGAGAGAGAGAGAGAGAGAGAGAGAGAGAGAGAGAGAGAGAGAGAGAGAGAGAGAGAGAGAGAGAGAGAGAGTATATGGGGAAAAAAAGGAGTGAGATTTGTTCTCAGTTTATATTCTAGTGGCTTGACCTGTCAGCATTGGTAGTCCAACTATAATTGGAACCAGGTTCTTAGCAGGAGTTCCAAGGTACCAATAACTAATTGTGTGTATAATGATATATATTCAATATTATTTGCATTACAATCATTATTGATATGAACAAGTATGTCCAACATTGGTTTAAAAACAGGAAAAGTTGAAACCACCAGTGTTGTGGTTTGAAGCAATAGATTTAAAAGAAAAATCCTTGGTTTGAGCCTTAAATTGAAAATTAACCATGAAATTGTCTGTTTAAAATATGTGAGTAAAAGTCATGTAGACATTATTGTCAGTGTTTACAACATAAACCCTGAAGTCATACTAATTTTCATTTATTTTTCTTCACAGAATTATACATAGAGTGGAGTAAGAGAAAGGGGTTGCTAGTGTTATGCGGCACAATGAGAAACTAATTTGGGTTTCAGGAACATGCTACTGTTACAAAAAGCTGATATATATTATCAATAAATAATAGAAATCAAACTTGACACTAGCATGGGACCAGGTTTAGATTGATCTGCTCAATCCTGAACAAAATATGGGGATAGGAATCCTATTTCTGACAACTTGCAAGTTAAAGGAATTACCCAGTTTAATCCTCCAAATAAACAGAGGAAGATGAAAGACAACAGCAAACAACAAAGAATGAAGAGGAATGAGGTAGACTTGAGTAACTAACAAATCTCTTTTCATATCACAGGGAATAACTTTCTGGGATTCTTCAATTACATTGCTTTGTGAGGAGAAGTGTGAATTAATCTTTTGCTGCATTTTACTCTTCTGTCTGTTAAGTTTATCTCAACAGAACAATAATGTTTGTCAAGCTTTGATAGAGTTAGATTTCACAAAGGGAGCTAAGATGAATGTGGTTTATTTGAATTTATCTTAATGTGATATATGGCTCCATAAAATTGTGCTTTATAATACACAGTTTACAGCTCAACATTGTGTCAGCAGGATATGATGGTTTATTCATCAAACTATAGTTTAAAGAAAATTTGCTCTAATAGGATGTGTGAATCCCTTTAGTAAAATAAGGTATTTATAGCTTGCATAGTTAATATTTGTTGATTTCTTATCTTGATTCCCAATAAATCTTATTTCAGTTTCCTAAAATATTTTATTTTCTATTCCAATACTTTATTTAAAATCCTTTAACTCTCTTCTAAAAATTGCCACACAGAGTTGCTTTGGAGTAAGGTGAAATCAATAAGATTAATAATAATAAACAAATAAATTAATGCATTTTATTTACTGGCATGAAGCTTATAATTCTCAGCATAATTCTATTAGATCTAAACAAAACTTATAGTACTTTGTGTTCTTTTAATGTACATTTTTGGAAGTGTCATAAAATAAGCAATTCCTTCAAAATCCTCAATCTGAATTTATTTTATTTCTTCTTCAGGTTAAAATTTATCTTAAAGATCTATTGGTTTTAGTGTACTGATAGCAGTGCTCTTTAAAAGAAAAAAGCAAATCATTTTCAAAAAAAGCTAAATTAAATCAAATTGGCTAAATAGAATTGTAATTCTATCTCTTATGAATTGCCTTTAATATGCCAAGTAGACATACAGTATAATACTACTTTTTTGTTGTTGTTGTTGTTGTTGTTGTAAAAGTTATATTTATCTATTTAGAATTAAGTATTTCTACAAGAAGTCAAGTATATCTTTAAATGTTAGGTTGGGTATATGCATATTTGGCTATATAAAATAAGAAGAAAAATCCTCTATTGCCATGGTCATTCCATTACTGTTCAAGCTCTCTCTATATATTGCATGTAATGCATATGTTTATTTAAAAATAACATTTATTTAAAAATAAAAAATATAAAAATAAAAATGATCCCTATGAGGAAGGAATTAGACTGAATCTCTTCCTATTGCTTTCTCCTTTCCTCAGGCTCAACACAATTTTTACACATGTTGTAGTAGCCACCTTTGAATAGTTTCACCAAGCACTGTGCAGCTTACATGTAGTCTGAACTGATGATTGGTCATTTAACAATTGTTCAAAGTTACAATGGCTTTGGAAATGGTTCTTGCGGTCCATAAAGCACTTGGGGCCATCGTAAACTGTTCCACCGCACGCCCATCCCAGGTCACACAACTGCATTTCAGGCCCTTGACAACTGGTTTGCATTTTATGACCAGTTGCAATGTCCTGCAGTCACAATTTAAAAAATGGGTTTGCTCAGGTGGGTGACTGCAACGACTTACCATAATTCCTGTCCCAGTTATGGACATATGTTAACGACTACCTGTACTTAGTTTCAAAAGCCTGGATAACCAATGTGCCATCCTCAAGCATATAAAATGCAACAAGAGGAAGAATAACATCTACTGAGATTCCAGCTTTCAAAATTTTCAGCCAGGCCAGCTTTCCAGCAATAGTCCTCATTTAGTTGCCCTTGAGATTCTCTACAGAGCTAGCAAAAAGTAGCCACATAGAAGTCATGCAAATACATGAAATGTTTCTCAGAAAGTTCCATCATACTCCTCTTGGACAAATTATAGTGAATGAATCACAGGGAGTCTGATTCTAATTAAATAGGTCTCATTCCACAGTTAAACAGTACTACTTCTAAAAGTATCCAAGTATACAGTGTTGCTCAGTAGGCCAAGCGATTGATAATGAGTTCATAATAAATGGAAAATTCTGGAGCAGGATCTTTCTCTTTGAGAAGCATTTGCACTGCATTGGGTGCAAATATCATTGAAAAGGTCACAGGTTGTAGCAGCTTATTCCAGTTTAAAGTCTGTTGGCGATGCCTCAGCTCTTTGCGCTTTTTATCGTATTGACTTTTAGAGAGAGTAAAGATAGCAAACAATTCACTTCCTCTTCCTTTCTCTCTGCTCTATTTTCCCTCATATTGCAGTGATCCCCAACCTTTGTGGCTTGGCGGCCTGGCTGGGGAGGGGGAAAGGGGAACTGGGCTGCGCAAGTGGCAGGCCGGTGTACACACACATGAGTGCTCACCAGCCTGCTGCTTGCACAAGTTGAGTTGTACGTATGTTCATGTGCTCTGGCCAGCCACTCACTCAGCCCAGTTCCAAATAGGCCTTGGACCATTAGTGCACTGCAGCCCAGGAATTGGGGACCCCTGCTATATTGGAATGCTGGTAATCCTCTTTAGCCTCTTTTCTGTAGGAAAAGTTCCTTCCTTCCTTCCTTCCTTCCTTCCTTCCTTCCTTCCTTCCTTCCTTCCTTCCTTCCTTCCTTCCTTCCTTCCTTCCTTCCTTCCTTCCTTCCTTCCTTCTGGAGCATATAATTTTCTTATTTTTTTATTTTCTTTTTATTTCTTATTTTTTATTTCTTATTTAGGACTTCAATCAGTTTCCCTATAGCTACTCTTAATAGGACTGCTTTTATTTACAGGTCTTTCCTTGTTTTGCTAAATATAACTTCAGTGAATACATTGGAGGATCACAGCCAGTTACCTCAACATTATATCTACAAAGTCGCCATCAAAATACTTTCTATCCCTTACAATAACTCCATCAGTATTTAAATAGGTAACTTACTTTTAGTCCCTGCCGATTCTGCTAAATGTGAGCACACAAATTCAAGGAGGTACATGGTTTCTTTAATGTTGCTGCTAAAAACGTCCCAGTCTCAATCATATGACTTCATTAAAGAAATATTTGGGGAGGGGAAACTTTAGGCCAAAGTACCTCCCAAGGTGAATCAGCTTTGGAACTGATTTTCAATTTTTCATACAAAATGTTTGTGCTTGAGGGAAGTATTCCAACATTTAAATGAATAATAATCTTTTTCAATAACATCANCAGTATTCAAGGTTTATCAGCTGAGTTCTGAAGAAGATATCCCTGAGTCAGTATGATCACCCAGCACTCTGATACATATAAGATCAAGTCAGAACTACTGTAAATGAACTCCATTTCCAAATATAGTGTGTTTATGAAAAACTCCAACAGAGAAGAGTCAGAAATGTCAAACTGTGGTTTAAAACAGAACACAACATAAATTCTTATTAAAACTTATAATTATCTACTTAGGTTGATTAGGAACTTCACCCTGGATAATATTTACAGGGAAATTCTACAGAACTCCACAAAAGAGATTGGTCTCTGCTAGTCTTTAGAAGATAAAACAGGTGCACCAAATGTTGTTCGATGGGAATAGTTTCTGAATTGAAACTGTCCAATGTCTTGGATGACCTGGTCAGGTGAATTTTAGAGATTCCCACAGAATCTATTGACCATAAGTCTGACTCATAAATAAATCAGTCTAGGAAGAAAATTCAGAGGCATTTTGGTCTGGGAATGCTTGGAGATATCTTTTGCTTATAGAAAATGTCTAGCAAGAGAAGAGTATGCATTTGTAATGAGGACAAAAGACCAAACCCCTAATTGCTTACTTTAAAAAAATATATTTTAAAAAAACAAAGCAGGTGACGACAAATATTAGACAGTCTTGGTTGAGAAAAGTTTTCAAGATCCATCTCAAGCCTAAGCTTAAAACAGTGGTGGCGAACCTATGGCAAGCATGCCAGAGGCGGCACTCAGAGCCCTCTCTGTGGGCATGCGTGCCGTTGCCCCCAGCCCCACCTCCCCAGCAGCCCTCTCCTCCCAAGCAGCCCCCCTGGAGAAGAGCATGGCCCGCACAGAACTGCATAGCCAAGGACATGGCAGCCGGGCTGCAGAGACAGACTCCACCCTTGCACCCTGTCACACACAGTTGATGCTGCGGGGCACAGGTGGAGGGTGTGGCCACTATGGCGTTGCTGGGTCACCTGGGCAATCTGCAAGGTGCCATGGAGGTGGTGAGTAGCCCTGCAGGCAGGCAGGCGAAGGCGGAGTGGGGGCGGAGCAGAGGCAGGGCAGGCAGGACGGGGGCAGAGTGGGGGTGGGCAGGGAGGGGCCTGTTTTGGGGCACTTGGTATCTAAAAGGTTCGCCATCACTGGCTTAAAAAGTACCTAAGAACCGTGTATACTAGAAGATGCACATGGAAATGTGATCCAATTCATTCTTTTGGACCTTTCAGTGTTACTCAGTATCATTCCAGGAGTTTGGAAAATGACAGCAATGAATTCCAGAATTTGCTGCTATTTGGATGACTAATTCCAGAAGCTGGCATTCAGAGATTTAACTCTGCACTGTAACTGTTGCACAGTGGGATTCTTCAGTGCTATTTTATCTACTGTTTTTCATAATAACTATATTAAACCACTGGAAGAGGTACGGAGAGATGTAGACTAGCAAATCATCAAGACACAATGATAACTCAGCTTCTTTTCGTGCAATAAAAGCATATAAATTGATGCTTGTGAGAAGTTCTCCAATAGAGTGATACCATAGATGAGGACCAAGAAACTGAGGCAATTTCTACAAGAATTTCCTGATTATTGTGTTTATTTTATTTCAGAGCAGTTGCACTCTTCCACTAAAAGATAATATGCATTTTTCTTTGGTGGTGGTGGTGGTGGGGAAGCAATGTTGTTTCTGCCATTTTTGTTGGTTGTGAAATTAAATTGAAAATGTTGTTTTTCGGATTTAAAACTGGAAAAATCTGGGGCCAGATCACTTTCAGGAAAATTTCTACCATATTTAGCTAATAGATGAACCCAAATACCATTATTTGATACTCTTATAGATGTTTAAACAGATGGAATGAAATGAGTGCCTAAAAGAATAGTGAAATCTTTATTCCTTAGGTAAATAGAATATTTTCTTTATTCTCATGTTCTGTTTTCTTTTATTTAATGTGCTAAATTTTAAGTAATATACAATATTCACGTCTTTTATTTCAGATATACAGTATGTATGTCTGCGTGTACACACACACACACACATATATACACACCCATACACTTGTTGAGCAGTATATACATTTTAAATGCTAAGAATAAAAACTGCTTTTTGATGTGTTTGTCAACTCAGTTATTCCAAATTCCAATTTCTAAGAAACAGTAGCCTACCTGTATTGTGGCTTAATAGCTTTTACCTACCCTGGAATAACTGACTACAATGTTCTACTTGATAGTTACATCCAATTCTCAGCAGGTGGCATGTCAGGCAGCCCTTGATCAACCTGCCTAAATTCAAAAGCTAAGCAGGGTCAGACTTGGTTAGTACTTGGATAGGAGACTTCCAGGACTGCTGGATTAAATATGGTTAGAGCTCCAGTATGGAACTGGATGGAGCTGACAGATTTGGGGCATTGCTAATCCTAGGCTAGAGTTTTGTATTTCTGCCAAGTAAAACTGCATGATATGTCCATGAACTCACCAGAAGCCAAGCTAGACTTGAAGGAGACTTACCATTTTATATTTTCATTCATATTGATATTCATACTTCATATTACATTTATATTCACAAATGACACACTTTGCCACTGCAGTAATTTCTGCATCTTTCATTGATTCTGTTCTTTATTTGAAAGAGGCAACTCATTTTGCTAAAACACAATACTCTCTGAAAGAACCCCATCAGAGAGAGGAAGAATTGCTTTCCAAATGCATCGAAGAATCCTTGATTACAGTTACATTGTCAAGTTCATCTCCTCATTTTGCATATATATTGCAAAATGATATTCTTTAGAATCTTTTTCCCCCTTTGTTTACTTTCATCCTTGCTTTGATATAATTGAATATTAGTTACTTTTCTGCTGCATTCTT
The DNA here is from genome assembly GCF_001527695.2 of Protobothrops mucrosquamatus. Classification (NCBI taxonomy): domain Eukaryota; kingdom Metazoa; phylum Chordata; class Lepidosauria; order Squamata; family Viperidae; genus Protobothrops; species Protobothrops mucrosquamatus. Next base: position 456,021 of record NW_015387117.1, read on the forward strand.
ATATGACAGTAAGAACTATGCACTCATTATGTTGGAGCCAAAGTCAGGTGAACAATAGTTGATGGGATTAAACGAGGTAGTTCCTGACCATTTCAGCCTGATTTAGGCATGCTTCCATCAGCCCATTCCCTGGGTCAATCTCATCTATCACCAGAGTTGGATGCATTATCTTTCAGGATTGGAAAATAGGCAGAAAATAGCCAGTCTCTTAACTCTTTACTTCTTATTAGCTTAGCACATGAAATGACAAGATTGACATTGCCACTATTGCTTCCCAAATAATGTACAGGTAATCCTCAACTTATGACCACAATTGAGACCAACATTTCTGTTGCTAAGTGAGACAGTTTTTAAGTGATTTCCCCCCTTCATTTTACAACCTTTCTTGCAACAGTTGTTAACTGAATCACTGCAGTAGTTAGTTAATAACACAGTTGTTAAGTAAATCTGACTTCCCCATTGACTTTGCTTGTCAGACGGTCGCAAAAAGTAATCATATGATTCCAGGACACTGCAACCATCCTAAATATAAGTCAGTTGCCAACCATCTAAATTTTGATCACATGACCATGGGGATGCTACAAAGGTTGCAAGTATGAAAAATGGTCATAAATCACTTTTTTCAGTGCCATTGTAACTTTGAACAGTCACTAAATGAACTGTTGTAAGACAAGGACTACATGTACAGAAGAACATGGAGGTCAGCCATGGAAACTTAATGATTGTTTTTAGGCCAACTGCTGTTCTCCACACAGGATTGTTGTTGTAAGGGAAGAAGGACGCCAAATGCTACGCATACCATCTTCAGCTTTTGAATGCTAACAAAAACATACATGTTTAACATTTGATGGCTATATAAAGAAAAAAAAAAGGACAAAGAGAAAATCTGAAATCTTGCTTGTGACTCCACTCCCTTCATAACCCTAATCTGGTTTTTAGTTTTGCTTCATCTTAATTTATTCACCATGGGGTTACAGCAGAATAGGGTGGATGAAGAGGAAACTAGAGGTGGGTAGAATCCTCTAGCCAATATCACTTCCTTTCCAAATTCATACTACACTGGGCAGATGTTTTTCCTGCTGACTTCTGGTGTATTGAAAAGAGAAAAAGTAGCAAAGGTATTGCTCAAGCAAAATGAGAACATCACAATTAAGCAATGGGTCCCTGAAGAAGTTTCTTGGATGAAAAATGACATATCTTCAAGGAAAAACAAAGTCCAGTTGCCTTTTGAAAAAGCACATTTGGGACAACCATAACCTGGATGACTGAGAATTTCCATAGACATTAAGCAATAAGTTAAAACAGATTCCATAGAGAGTAGAGAGAATAGGGATTGGCAGTGGAAACAGAAAATTTCTTGCCAGTAAATCTCCAAATGGTTATTTTGGATACAATTCTTGAAATAAGAGGCTCCACATCTGGAAGTTTGTGTGATCTTCTTGCAGCAGCTAACTGGGTGGTTCACTGTTTTTTTTAGCTTCTTTGCAGAGGTGATGTTTACTATCTGTTGCTGTCTTCTCAATTCTGGCTTTGTATGTGTGTGTTCTTAAAGCTTATTCTTGTTCAGCCAGAATTAACTACTCTATATCTTCCTTCAATTTTTCCTGCTCTTAGTCATTGCCAAGTCTTGTTGTAATCTGCTTAGCCTGCTTTTTTATGTACTGGACATGTAATATTTTGCCTTCCACTTATCTTTTATATTCTTCACTTGGTCTTTTGTGTAGGACAGTTTAGTCATTCTAAACTCAGGAAGCCTTCATGGTATACTAACTTCAGTGTACCTTCTTCAGAAAGTCTTCCAATGCCTTTTTTCCTTCTTCACTATCTCATGTACTTGCAACATTTCATATCAACCTATTTTCCTTGGTAAATAGAATCTGTCAACATCGCTGCATGGATGAAGGGCATGATTAATTGTCATTATTGACGACAATGATGATGATGAAGGCGGTACATTTGTCCACTCCAAATTTCATTGAAATATTTTATTACGATTTGTCACATAGTCAGGTGTTCAGAGTAGATTTGGCATTTTTATCCACCTATCAAGTCCTTCCCAAGGATCTGGGATAGGCAAATGTTGATGTCTGATGGCATTAGAGATATCATTGCAGGATGTAAGCTATTCTGATTAAAGCTGTCTTTTGCAATTGATTGACGTATTTGTTAGATTTCTGTTCCCTTTTTTTTACAGAAGCTCAAGGTAATATACATTACACAACTTTCTGGCATTTCTCCCCAGAAAACCAACTTGTACCTTGAGCTGAGGGAATGTGACTGGTGTGAAGTCACCCAGTAAGGTCCATATTTGAGGATGCTATCCCCTTACAGTGGTAAACTTGACCTTCCCATAAAATCTTTTAGGAAATTCAGTGGTAAACATTGTGCTAGGTACAATAAGGAGTTCATTATGCAATCAGGTAATTTTACAAATATAAGAAACAGATATTTTTGACTGAGCAGTAAATTGCAAATATATGCAATTATATAAATAGATTTTAACTTCCTGTTCAGGCATGAGATGTTGCTGAATGTGTTTCAGTTGTGATTATATTAAAACAGTACACTTAGGACAAATGCAATGTAAACCTTCTGCCTGTTGATATTATTTTCAACCGTTAGGATTAATATGATATCTTTAGCTTTAGAAAACAGAGCATAGGAGGCAATCACAGAAGAAGTTCAGAGAGGAGAGTTTTCAGCAATGTATTTCAGATGAATGGCTAGACAGAGACCCTTAGGATGAGAGCAAAACAGTGTTTATAAGACCCAGATAGGACCTACTTCCTCTGGAAGTCATTAGAAATTATAGTAAAAGATTGCTGGGAGTACAGTCCTACACACCATCTGGTATTCAGAGTCACAGAAGCCTGAGGGATTTGATCTTTTGCACATTCTTCTCTAAAAGAACCTGATAATTTCATATAGTGGGAACACTGGTTAACTAATCTTTATTTGAAATTTTCTATTTCCATCTTGCCTGAAGGAGCCCATAGCTTATTCCACGTTGAAAAAAACCCACCTTGCTTAAATCTCTTTTTAGGCAAGGTCTTTGACATGCCCAGTGGCATCCCAGCATGAAAAAAGAAAGTAGCAGCTAACAGGCTCTCAAAGATTCAGAGAAAGTTCATTGTTCAGTTTTTTTCTCCTATGTGGAATTCAAATTGCTTGGTTTTGACCTTTAGCACACTAAATGGCTTTAAGTCAAAGGATCTTAAAAAACTCACTTGCTCCCAAATAATCTACTAAACTTATAAGAGGACTTTTTTTTTTTTTGAAACAAGGAGGATATCTCCAGGATAGAAGCAAAATGCTCCCATTTTCTAGAATTCCTTATCCCCTGAAGCTTTAGCTCCAACTTTTGTGTTCAGGCATAAGATAATGAGTTGACTTTTCTTGGCTTCATTTCAGTTATGTTCTAATTCTTATTCCTCTGCTCAATTGATGGTTTAAATCTATATTTTACTTCCTTATTGTATTTTTAATGGAGCTTTTAAATGTGACTTGCATTTTAATGCCATTTTTAATTATTTTGTTTGTTTCTTTGAGTACTTTTTAAATAAAAAAACCAAGATAATATATTTAAAATAAATAATGGTATTCATAATAAAATGAAGATTTAAATTTAGTTATCTCTCAGGTTTCATCAGCTTTTTTTAAACCGTAGCAAAATATACATTACCTAATTTCTTATGGAGCTTAATGACTATCCAAATTAAAAGTCACAAGCACTCATGTACATGACATGCAGAAAAATGGAGAGTTATAGTCACTTTATGAGGCTGTTGCAAAATAGTAACAACACTTATAGCATAGTGCTGATGAATCAATTATATATACAGCGACCTTTGAAGTTATGACAGATCCCCCTCCCCCGGTTCAGAGCTCTGATGGTTGCACACATACAAGCAATCTCATGACACACATTTTGGGGGCTGGGCAATCAGCTTACCTTTATGGCATTTCGTGTTCTGACCCCCCCAAAAAACCTTTAAGAATACATGAATTTGCTTATCAGTCATGGTGTTCATTTAAGAACATCTGCAAAAAAAGTAATAAAATCATATGCAGTCACATGGTTGCCCCAACCTATAACCATTATGATTTATGACAGAAATTCCACGTTCCATTATAATTGTAAGTTGAGGGTTATTGTAGCCCAATTAAAAAAACAACAACTCTTTTTGTCTCTGAGCAATAAGTTATACAATTGAATTGTTTGATGAATTGTAATTTAGTTGTTTCATGTTGCAATCAGTGTTTTAAACTTTTTTTTGTTCACAAATGACAATTGTAGGGTCAGTGACATGGTATTCTGAGAGACCAAAGTGTTTTCTGATGGTTTTTGAATACTGCTGTTCTGAACGCTGGATCTCAGTCAAGATTCTGCATCCAGATGACCTGTCTCTTCTATGTAGAATATGATAGGGCATTTGTGACAAAAGAAGGCATATGTGTGCAAAATTGTGATTTGCAGGTGACATCTGTTGCAAAATCCTGTAAATAAAGTAGATGCTAAAAATTAGCTGTCACCTGATCTGTCAGAGCATGCAATTGGTCAGCTGTTTTAGCAAGCATAGAACTTCTGTGGAAAGCTAATGGGAGAAAAACTGAATTGTCTAGATTGGGTTAAAAATCATTAGTGAGAACATATTGCGATCTGTTGTTTTCTCTTCTGGGCTTATCTTGTAATAAATCATTTCCAGCTGTCAGTTTGACCCAATGAAACTGTTCCCCTGCTCTAAACAAGAAGCATAATACAAGATATGCACTCGTTAGTTTTAAGCCTGCATATGGACTCATAAGAGTGCATCAAAGGGTAGAAAACAGTAGATTTTTGTGATGTAAAAACTCAGAAGTGTACGTGCATGAGTAGCAATCATTAGTTTTCCAATGCAAGGAAGTATTTGCTGCGTTCATTACAGAAATGTACAACAATGCCCAGAAAACAAGCCTATTGTATTGACTGTTCAAGGTTGAGGCTGATTATATAGTTTAGAGTGAAAGCTTGAAATAATGAAGATTTGTCAGGACCTCCTATCTATGAATCCAAGTAACACGCTAATCATCAACATATCAGAAACTGAGAAGCCGCTTTTGTGACAGGAGCTGAGGAAATGTTGTTCTACATCGGCTTTTAAAAAGTTAGCTTTTTTTTTTTGTGTAATACAATACAGATTCTAAGGGACTTCAAGTGCTGTATGCATTTTGTCAGTGGATTTAATTATGCATTTTAAGCAAAAATAGTTGTCTTTTAATAGGGTATTTTTTAATTAGACATTCATGCAGAAATGAGAAAACAGGCACATGATCAGATGAATAAGTATGGACATGAAATTAATAATCACAGTTCTCAGTATTGTGGCTATTTTCTGCATGCATTCCATAATATATTATGCCCTTTGACTTCTAAAGGTCACATTAAAATGCCATTTGACCTCTAACAGACCTTTTAGTGCAGTCTATCAACCCAACAGCTGAAGCATGCCCAACACTACTAACTGGAGTAGCTTTATGATCATCCAACACAATATCTTGAAAGCAGTAAAAAAAAAAAGTCCACATTTAATCCAATTATATAATTTTGATCCATTTAGAAAGCAGAGACTTGGACTGTTCAGACATTATATTTGTATTCACAAGTTATAAAAATATCAGTAACTCCCCGAATAATATTTTATTCTTATTTTTAATGGAACTTTATTAAAAGGAATTAAATTAATCATGCGTATGACTTTCTCAGAATAAAAGTCTTTTAGGCATATATCTGCATTGTTCTCCTTACTCTTAAACAGGTACGTTTCAACAAGTTAATTTGAAATTTCTTGCCTTGACATGGAACTATTCACATATTCTGATCCAATACTGCAATTTCAGTAATGATATCCCTTTTATTGTTATCTTAATTCATAAAAAATAATCCTATATATAATTATCCCTTTTCAACTCTTTTGAATTTTCCTATCATACATTATGAAACTCAACAAAAATGGGAACAGCCAATTTAAATTAAGTTTATAAATTAGATCTTCCGTCCAGATATTCCTTCTCTTCAGACACAAAACTTGGCAAAAGACTTTGTGAAAAATGCAAATGATCTTTCTTTCTATGGTAATATTTAATGGCACATTACTTTTTCCCTGTCACCCAAGAAATGCTGTTGGCACTGAGTTTTTTGTGCAATAACAATAACAATAATAATGAAAGGCTTTACAAGTCAGTTAATTTATTCGGTCAGGATCTGTTCAAACTGATATTAAATGCATTTAATTTTTAATACAGCAACATTCAAATTGCTCAGTTCATTGATTTTCAGAGAATGTTCTTTTGATTCTGGCTTCTCCAGAATGTTCTATTACTTCTTTAATCCACCAAACACGCTGAAGCACTTTTTAAACATGCAGCCTTAATCCTAAACATATTTCTTTACTCAAATCCAGTGGTACTTATCACTGAATATTACTGCATTAAAAATTAAGTGCCATTTTCATGTAGGCATCAGTAGGAATAGAATTACAGCTCAGTTCTTTCATGGTTCCTTCAAAGTTAGGTCTGATGTTTATTTATTTATAAAATTTATTGGCTGCCCATCTTACCATAGGGTAACTGGTTTTCTACAGGTAACTCTGGGTGGTTTACAATTACATCTTAGTTAAAACATAAAATGTTAAAATCAAACATTAAAACCAAAGACACAGGGGGAGGGTGGGGGCAGAATGGGGGAGGAGGCAGGATCTGTTATTATTCAATCAACCATTGTGCTGTTCCCCCATTGGGGCCCCAAGTCGACTGGCACAGCCTTTAGGCCCTTATGAAAAGATGAGAGGATTGGGGCAGATGTTCCAGATGTGTTGGATGTTCTTTGTTCATAAGGAAATCCCACCCCAGATCAAAATAGTTGTAAGATGAGCAAAAAATAGAAAAGGGAAGCTGTACTTTATTTTTATTATTTTTGCTGAAGAAAAAAAAAACTTCTTCCTTGTCCATGCATCTACCAAAATATCTTTTATGCGAAATTCATGGTTCAGGAGCTTATATTTCCTTTGCATCCAATAACCACTGATTTCCTGGTATTTTGAACAGGCAGGCCTGCATAAATAGTCTTCTACAGGGAAAGTTTATTATGACAGAGCCTCTGATGACTTCATTTGAACAAATCTAGGATAAATGGTTTATGATTTGCAACCATACACTGAGTCTTTAAATTCAACATTTAACCATACTATCATACCACCCTCTCCTAACCTGTTGGAGACTGTGCTATGAAAGAATAAGGAAAGCAAAAAATATCAACTTCATTGTTTTGCACCTGGTTGACATACTGAGAACGGTTGATAAGTTGTGTCTTCTCCGTTGGAGATGATGACACATTCATTTGTAGGATGAGGGTGGAGGATTGTTCTCTGAGCTTGTGGATTGTTTTCTGAATGTTTTGTTACCTTGCTAGGTAACATCTTCAGCAAAGTTTAGGGAATGTCAGTGTTGGTGGTGAGAACTGAGAATTCAAATCAACCACACAACCAACCAGCGATGACAACAACCTTCAACCAACCCCCCCAACCAACACTTCACCTCCCAATGATACTCACCTGATGTGACCTCCCCATCACAAGACCCTCACCTAAATGACCCATACCTGACCCATCACAAGATCCACCATAGGTTCCTCATCTGACATGACTCACATGATCTCTCACAAGACCCATCACAAGACCCTCACCTGACGTGACCCACAGCTGACCCATCACAAGATCCATCACAAGACCTCACCTGATATGACCTCACCATCACAAGACCTACTGACCACACAAAGCCCTTATAAGCAGAACACCACCAACACTGACATTCCCTAAACTCCGCTGAAGATATTACATAGCCTGGTAACAAAACATTCAGAAACCAACCCACAACCTCAGAGAACAAACCTCTACCCTCTACCATAGTCATTTGTGAATGAAAAAAGGACTGCATCCTTATAACAGGCAAGAACAGTCCTTAAGAAGTAAAGATTTAAAGCTTAAACAATCAAAATTTACATTTAATCAATGCTTAAAATTATTTTCTTCCATCATTAGGAAAATGACTAAAAATGTCCCCCTGCAAGATAAAGCCTATCAAATTGGGGGAAGACCCTAAGATCCACAGTGGGAAGGCTGCATAATGTACAGTAAATGGTGGAGGGGAAACGTTTTGGTTTCTCCCACACACACACATTGATTAGGCAGTTTTGGAAGTTTATTTGAGTGATTAAAACCAATTAAGACTAGG
>NW_015387117.1:464589-467051 GCF_001527695.2 Protobothrops mucrosquamatus
CATTAGGAAAATGACTAAAAATGTCCCCCTGCAAGATAAAGCCTATCAAATTGGGGGAAGACCCTAAGATCCACAGTGGGAAGGCTGCATAATGTACAGTAAATGGTGGAGGGGAAACGTTTTGGTTTCTCCCACACACACACATTGATTAGGCAGTTTTGGAAGTTTATTTGAGTGATTAAAACCAATTAAGACTAGGATCAGGCAAGAAGATCCTTTCCCTAAATCATGAGGGAACTGTATTCTTCAGAAGACTGAGCATAGCTGCATCAAGGGCTTTCAAGGACTGTTCCAGTTGTCTCTAAATAGGACAATATAGGGAAAACCCTCCAAGCACCTGCACCAAGCTCTCAAAACCATGTTGCTGATTCAGTATTTTAAGAAGGAGCATTTCACTCATTCAGACAGTTTTATGAAACATTCCTTTCATGCTTTACACAACCATGGTGGGGGAAAAAATAGCAATAGACTGAGCTGCCAATTCTTTGCAGTCCACCGCCAAATTTTAGCAGCAAAAACGTAGCTTCAGAATAGCCTCTGGACCCTTAGCTGCCCCTCTGCACAATAGGCCAATGTAGCTACTCAAAGCACAGGAGAAGCAAGTGAATTAGTTCTAAGCAATGCCTTTGAATGATAAGGAAATGGTGAGGTGGGAAGAGATCTATAAATAGTGAAAAATACGAAGCACATTTATGCTGAATTTGGTCAGAAAAGAATAACGTAGCCAGATATTCTTATACTATTCAACATCTAATTTGTTTTTCAAAAGAATAATATTTATTTAATACTGACATTTTTACTCTATTCAGGGTTAATGGAGGTTAAGTAAAGACACAAGAGCAACACAATTGTGTGCTTGCTTGCAGCATAAGGACAAAACTGTTATGCAAATAAAATAGGCTGTCTTTTCAGCCCCCTCAGTACTATTTGATGCAAGGACCTAAAGGCTGCACATCAGTGTTTGAAGGTTTTCGGCAATACTTGGCTCATTTGCATTTGGAAAGATTGAAATCATACTTGTCAAAGTGCTATTAATTTTTAAGCAAACTTTTTTTCCCCTTGAACCTGTTACTATGCCAAGTAATTTCAGGCTGCATCAAATTTTGCTTGATGATCTGCATACTGAACTTTGCCTTAGTACTTTTACTGAAAAATCTCAGGTTTTTCTTTTGGTCCCACAGAGGCCACATCTGTACACCCACACAAAGCTTTTTCCACCTGATTATATGATTATTAGATATGCAGCCTACTGTCATGATTAATTGAAAAAGAAGTAATAGAATTCTAGAATAACACAATGAGAAATATCGCTTCAGCAGGAAGGAAAAAGGCTGAAGTAAAGCTTCTGCCTTCTAATCTCCCAATTATCTCCATCTACCTCAGTGATCTAGTCAGAAAATAATATATTTCACTGAAATTCAGAAGTTGTAAATCTACTAGCAGGATGAAAATTTTTCACATATATGTTTCAGGAAATGATTTATGAAAGCAGGGAAAAGAAAGCAATATTTTCAAAACACATTACAAATAATTTCCTACTACCTAGTGTGTTAAAACAGCAGGAAGTTTGTAGAAACTTGTACCAAGGATTTTCAGGTTTTTGTTTTTTTAAAAAAAAATCAAAATACATCAGTAGAGTTGGTAATAAATTTTCTAAACAAAACTACATAACCTCTCTGTTCCACTATCCTTTAGTGCAGGGGTCCTCAACCTGTGGGTTATAGCTCACTACTGGGCTGTGGCCTATTCGCAACTGGACTGCCAAATGAGTGGCAGGCTGGCTTACGTGTGTGCACCCATGCAGCCCACTCGTTTGAGCAGCAAACACTGGCACTCGCAGCCCCATTCTAACGAGTCGCAGGCACTCGCTCTCACAGCCCCACTCCTGTGAGTGGTAGGCGCCGATGCTCACATCCCCACTTCTGTGAGCGGCACCCCAAAGGCTTCTCTTTTGCGTGAGTGGAGCTGTGTGTGCATGCGTGCCAGCCCACCACTCACACGGCCCAGTTTCTCCTCTCCTCCCCCAAGTTGGGCCACCAAGCTACCTGCTCCCAACGCTCCAAAAGCAGAGTGGTGAGAGCAGAGGCTGACTGGAATGAGTACACCCTGCTCAGCTTCTCTGACTCACCAAGGCTGCCTGAGCAGGACACCCAATCCACTTTGGGAGCACCAGGCAGCCTCGGTGAGTCTGAAGGAGCATGAGACTGCACCCACAAAGGCTTCTCTTCTCTGCACCAAAAGCTTCCGCAAATAATAATAATAATAATAATAATAATAATAATAATAATAATAATAATAATAATAATAATAATAATAGTAAAGTTGGAAGGGACCTTGAAGGTCATCTAGTCCAACCCCCTGCTCAGGCAGGAAACCCTATACCATTTCGGACAAATGGCTGTCCAGTCTCTTCTTAAAAACTTCCAGTGTTGGAGCATTCACTGCTTTTGGAGGCAGGTTGT
>NW_015387117.1:467123-475025 GCF_001527695.2 Protobothrops mucrosquamatus
CCCCCCCCCAGCCAGGCTGTCAAGCTGCAAAGGTTGGGGACCACTGCTTTAGTGAAATCTACCAATAAATTTGACCTTTCCTCTTTGAAGCAATTAAGCATAGAACTCCATATGCTGTAATCATATTGATCTTCTAAAATGTTGTATCAGTTTAGGTTGATCAAGTATTAATTAAATATTGTCAAACTATATTTTATGTATTAGTTGAAGAAAATGTGTACTTCATGAACATGCTTGACATTATGTAAAAAACTGACAACAAACTAGCACATTTTTATTTGTAACCTGCCTTTCACCAGAAAGCAGTCTATTCATGAAAAATAATAACAAATCAGAACTAAACAGCAGTTAAAGTTCCACAAAAGAAATAAAATCAATGTATGCCAAAGTATATTTACAGTCATAACAACAATAATGCTATGCAGTTGTAAAAACCTAAACCTGCCTACCATTTAATTTTACTAGTTAGATTTACAGTAAAACATCCTTACAGCCATTCTCAGCCTCTTCTCACAACAAAATTAAAATAATTTAGTTAAGAGGTTACTGTGAAGTATTTAAACCTATATATGTATGTGTGTTTGTGTGCATAATGCACATATGTGAATATATGAATGTATTTGTGTGTGATACACCCACATATACACATATGCATGCAAATATACATAAATGCATACATACATATACATATGAATACTTGGAGATGTTTCCCTGAATGTGAGTGAGTTACTGCAAATTTTTGCTTTGTTTTTCTTCTAAGACATTAAATCACAGATGATTTATATCCCTATTGCTGCATTTAACATGTTTTTCAATATTGCTTGCAATTCCTCTGGATGGTGTAGGGCAACATACTAATATCCTTGCTCTGTGAAGTCAAGCTGCCTTCACTTCTCATCATGCTAACAAAAGAAATTTTAATTTTCAGCTTGAGATAATATTTGCCTATGCTCAGATAAAACAGGATAATTCGACCATCTGTATTTACTAGCATTTAACTCCTGGCTGGCTTTATATATGATTTGAAGCTAGGCTCTATAGCAGGCATTTATTCAAATTTAAACTTAGTTAACCCATCAATTTAGCAGATAAGGATTAGAGTCCAGCAGTGGATTCAAACGAAGGACCCTTTTGGAAATATATGCACAGCCATAGAAAATATTTCCTTTAAGTCAGATTAATAAATAAGTTAATTATAGTCCTTCTTCCTATTTCTATGAATGATAAATAGGGAAGCCACCCAGAGTCATAGTTGGGTGGCCATATAAATTTCTTAAATAAATAAATTGGAAAAGATGAGGTAGTAAATGGATTTTTTTTCCTGTCTGTCACTCTCCTACTCCCCATATTCCTCCTTCCCTCCCCACAAATTATTTTCATTTCTATCAAGAAATCCGTTTAGGATAATCAGTGGTAATTGATCCCAAAGTTTATTTGGATTTCAGGAAAGACCTGTCTGTCACCAAAACCCATATTCTTCTCCCACCATTTATTGCCAATATATTCTATAAGAACAAGCAGAAAAAATGAGCTTCCTGCAGGAATCTGAACTGAGAATAGAACAAAGTAGAGCCATCAGCCCCAATCTTGAATTTTAAAAAACCCAACTATCTGTAAACATGTAGGTCAGAATAAGTTGGAGTACAGCCTTCATAAAATATATGTTATTAGAGTGGTGAGAAATGGGATGTATATTAAACCATCTTCTAAAATCTGGCTAGAGTGGAGATGGACTCGTTATGAAATCCATAGATGACAGCAATCTGAGATGTGCTCAGTAAGAATCACCTCTTTCAGATTCAGACCTGCAGGGGGAAAAAAGAATGAGAAAACAGCTGCAGACAAGCAATCCAGAACTGCACTGTGCTATTTCGGACTTTTTCATAAAGCCTGAAAGAGTACTGTACTGTAAAATATTAGCACCCTGGGAAATAACTGGGCCAGCAGAAGCTGGATATTTTTATGAGTTTCATGTTCCTCTGCCACAAGCTGGCTGATATAATTAAACACAGAGACCTTATTGTTGATAAAGAGTTAATGGCTGTGGTTTGACACATACAGTATGTATGTGCTTTTGCATGTAAACATTTTTTGACATTAATTTTGCAAAAATTGCTTCCATACAATGTGTTATAAGCCTTATGGAAGATAAAATTCCTTCTTACTCTTGTTATAATGTAGGTTGGCACATTGGCCTTTTGAATATCAGCACCCTTCATGCAACAAACAACAGAACAATTGAACTATGATTTTATAAGGTCAGAGTGCCAGTTAAAGGAAACAGGAAGGATTCATTATACTGTAATATGTTGAACTGTAATCTTTAATGTCTATTCTAAGAACCAAATAAACTGTGTGTAATTGCTAGAAGTATATGAGTGATATAAATGGGGAAAAAAAATCTAAGTCAGTAACATTGGGGGTGGGGAGGGAGGGAGAGAGAAAACATCTCATCAGCACATCTAGATTATTCAAAAATTAACTCTTGTGGACAGAAAAATTGTCACATTATGTTTCATTCCCTAGACAGAACAAAAGTATGCCTTTGATGGAATGAGTAATCTATCTTTATAGAGATCATTAGGTTCAAGACAGCTGGTAAAAATATAATAGGATCTTGCTTGTCCTGCATAAAATTTCCTGAAAAGACAAAACTGAAGCTCATTTCCATTTGAATGGACAAAAAAATGTTTTCAGAATTCACTGCTGGAGTCTGGGAGATGTACTGATATTTATTTATAAGCGCCTGTACATTTTTCCATACATTTGCAAATAATTTATCACAGAATAAAAAATAATGCTTGTGATTCCATTATCCACTTAGCAGGATAAGGCAAAGGAACACGCTTGTTCAGAATGAGCATTGTGATAACAGGAAGTTGAATTCTTTGCATTTCATATGAGCCAGAATTTCAGATCTGGACCTTGTTCAAATAAATGACTTTCAGTAAAAAAAAAAAAATAAAATGAGGGGAAAAAAACTAGTGTAGATATGTCTAATAGGATTTTTTTTTCATTAGTGTTCCTTAAAGGCGAGCTGTGCTTCAGATTCAATTCCAGAAGTGCACTTCAAAAATTAGAAGAGTGCAGATGTACCAACCTGTTTGAAACTTTTAAAGTGAAGATTGGACTGCTTTACAGAACCACAGACATTGTATCTCCATGTGGTGTAGCTTTTTTGAGGAATTAAATCAGAAATGCTGCACACACCAGCCTATCCATGTCTCTCGCAACTCTTACCCCACATTACATCAAGAACAATGTTGACTTGTGTGAAGGAGGGGAAGGCTAGTCAAGCAAATTAGTCCAAAATTTCCAAGAGGACAAATTTCAGTAAACATATGATTATATGTTGTTAACTGAGTTGTGTTCATTCTTTTCTGATTAATTTAATTTAATTTAATTTGTTGAATTTTCTAGATGCTGATATTTGGTTCTTATGGACACTGTGGAAGGATAAATCATGACAGAAGTTTGGTTCCAGAAGGAAAATTTTCATCCACAGAACTGATTTTCTCTGGGCAGAGATAGGGAAAGAGCAGTTCAGGAGTATCCATTGCTTCTGGCATACAAAAGTGTGTGGGGGAGGGGGTGTTTGTTTTTGCAGGACCAAAAATGTGACTAACTGTATCCTACTGTCATCGATTTGTCCAAAGGAAGTTTATTATCTCTGCCCAGCTTTCAAAAAATTTCTTCTTCTGAGCACTGAACAGGGAAAGTCTCTTATGATTAATCAACTGATTAAATTTATTAAGTTTACTGATTAAATCAGAAATATTCTCCCCACCCACCCCCACACCTGCAGCTTTTTCCTATTGTTACACATGCATCTTAGTTTAATAGCCCATGGGAAGCCTTTCTGGAGTGCTTTAATTACAATTGTACCTCTCCAAACAGATGTAAACTTCTTTACCCAAATGTTGCTCTTTCCTTCTCTCCAACTCTTGATTTCCTTATGCATCAATCTGACTTATTACATACCTGAATAAAAATTAAATTATTCTGACAGAAGCTAAATAGAGAAGCTAAAGATAATGAAATATTAATAAGCTACTGATACATTTGAAAGGAATGTCTAATATTAGCTCTTGGCCTCTATTTCTATTTTAACGGTTGTAGCCTTTTGTTCAGAAGAACTGATATGAATTTACTTTTCAAGTTCTCCTTGCAATCAAGATTTCATTTCCTTCAGATATACTACAAAAGCTTTTAACCATCCAGGGAGAGACTGCAATGAGCTAGTCAACCTTACAAAGAAGGAACAGTGCTGTTCTGGGTGTGGCTTTTGGACAACCCAAAGAAATACAACAAAAAGAAGGTAGATTAAAGAAGGTGGATAAGAATAAAAAAGAAGATGAAATGAAAGAACTGGTAATAACAGCAGAATTGGTGAAGTAAAGGGCAAGGAAGATTAAAAATTGGTCAGTACCAGGTGAAGATGAATGGCATAGTTTTAGATTAAAACATCTGACTGGTCTACACCCATTCATTGCCAAGCATTTTAACATATTGCAAGAAGGTGGAATTGAAAAATAGCTAACATTTGGCAAATGTTACCTGAAAATGAAAGATCCAGCAATAACAGAGGAACAAAAGAATGGCTTCTAACTGAAAAAAAAATATTTTGGAAAACAGCCAGAGAAGGAACTCCAACTTGAATGTAGCTTGGATTTCAAGAAGACATTCAACTCTCTGTCACATGCTTGAATAACCAAGTACCTTGAAATAACAGGAGTTAGAAAAAAATCAGAGGTTTGTGCAAAGATCAAGGACATGGTAGACAACACAGTTGCTGGTCAATGGTGATAGACTGGGACAGGTCAATCCAAGAGAGGAATTTTTCAAGGAAACTCACTGTCACCACTACTTTTTTGTTATTGCACTGTTTCCTCTGTCAGCAGTATTGAACAAGTCAGGCCATGGCTATCAAACATCCAAAACATCTGACAGGCTATCCCATCTCCTTTACACAGATACAGTAATCTTAAACTGTATAGAAAAACACCAGCTGGAATACAATTGCCATGGAGATTAGACTGGACGAATGTACCAACAGGGGAAAATTGTGAAAGTAATTAATATGCCCTGAGGAAATAATATCAAGAGTCTGGATGTACAAGGTCACTACAAATACCTGAGCATTCTTCAAGCTGATAACATCAAGCACATTGAAGCATCTACTGAAATGTGTAATGTTTGGGGCCTTAAATATAGATTGAATTCCTTTACATACCTTAGAATAATTATTCCTAAGAAGATGTCTACATTTGTAGAGATAAATACTTCTAACTATTTATCTTGGATTAATATTGCTCTTAATAGCTAGTTAAAATACCAGTGAAGCTTTAAGGAAAAATAACAGTTGTTAAAATCAGTATCATTGCTATACTGAAAGTGACACCTACTGTATGTTAGTAACTGCTAAGTTACTTAGGTTTTTATGTGACAGGCAACATCCAGTAGTAAACAAAAAAAGGAGAAACAATACTGAACTGCATAAGCAGCAGAAACATTTATTCCTAGCTCATGTATGTATGTATGTATGTATGTATGTATGTATGTATGTATGTATTTTATTTGCCAAATTTAAATACCTTTTGATATCTTTACCATGTATTCTTTACCATTTGATAACTTTGCCATGTATCTTTTGTTTCCTCAGCAGAAAAGACAAAGTTTGTTGAAGAATATTAAATATGCATCTTTTGATTTTAAAATTTATTCAGTCCAACAAAAAATATTTTTTGAAGGTACCATTGGGTGCTTTTGAAAAGTTGCATTCATCTTCAATAATGGAAGGGTCATTGACAGATGCATTTGAGGATAATTCCATCAGTGTTTATAAAACTAATAGAAAGTTGGGAAGAAAAATAAGATTAAGTTATTGATGTAAAATGTTAAGGTATATATCCCAAATTTTAACTCAGTCATATCCATGTTATTCTGATTCAGTGACACATGGACTATACTTTGAAACATTTGTTCTACTTTCATAAGAAGACTCTGTCATGCTGGATTTTTAAAGCTTGAATTGATGAAATGTATAGATAGTACTCAACTTGCAACTATTCCTTCAGTGACCATTCAAACTTACAGCGGTGCTGAACAAAAGGATTTATGACCAGTCCCTGAAGTTATAATCATTGCAGCATCCCTTTCATAATTTGATCAATAAGGGGTGCTTGGCAGCCTGTCCATACTTAGGAGCAAGGAGTATTTAAACTCTCCCCCCCATCTATGCCCCTTTGGCCCCTGGTATTCTGGATCCCTCGAGCTTCTGGGTGCACTGTGGCTCTGAAGCTGCAAGCAGTCCTGAGCCACAGTGCAGTACCCATCACAATACAAAATCTGGCCCCAGCCTGGCTCAGCAGCATGACACAAAGTCACAGCCACCCCAGCCCAGTCCCAGCCGAAAACATCTTTGCCACACTGCACAGCAAGACTCCTGATACCTTGCGCTCTACCACCCTGGATCAGTGGTTCTTAACCTTTTTGAACGAATCGCCCCTTTGAGCCAATGAGGAAGTTGTCATCGCCCCCCTCCTCCAACATAACCTCTCAATCACAACATAGGAAATAATTCTTCAATTTATGCAAACACTGTTTTTGTTTTCTTTAAAATTGTCATCAGGACATATCGATGCAAATAATTTATTTCCAGTCTTTTTCCCATATTTCCCATATTCTGGCCAATGGCACGCCACTGTATGGGTAGAGGCTGCTGCGCAATGCGCATGAAGATAAGCGATGTGTATTCACATATGTACGGCGTTCTGTACTGAAGCTAGCTGGAGGAACATTTGAAAACACAATTCAATCCACTAATAGCGAGTGATCTGATGTTTTTGTACGACAGATATGCAGCGATTCACTGTACGAAAAAGACTCAAAAGTGTCCCCAAAACTTCTTGCTCCATCACCCCCATATTGCCCCCTTTTCATTTCTTCGCCCCCACGTCGCCCCTTTTCATTCCATTGCCCCCCTGAAAAACAAAATCGCCCCCTGGGGGGGTGATATCACCCAGGTTAAGAACCACTGCCCTAGACGACCTTTATCATCTTTTTGCTCCCACTGCTGACCAAGCACGCCTGACCTGGCCATTCCCAAGGTAGCTGGTTTTCTTCCCAAGGTCATGGGGAAGTTTCATGGCAGTTTTCTCGTGAAACTTGGAGCAGATGTCCTCATGTGATCTATTGTCTTTTGGGGCTCAGGTTAAACTTTTCTCAAGAAGAGTTACAAATATATACACTCTTATTTTTATTTGTTTGAATTTACAGTATACACAAACACTGTTTGATGTTTGTTTGTTTGTTTGTTTGTTTATGTAGTCATTTCAGTGATTTTAGTGATTTCAGATGACTTACAATCCACTCCATATGTTTAGGGGTTTTTGGAAAAGCAACAAGGTAGGGACCACCCAGAAACCCTTTTTTCATGGCCCCATCAGATGTACATCCCTAATAAATGGGACTCCCAACTAGCTTCCATCCTGGTGGGCTGTGTAGTTGTAAAGGGGGGGGGGAGACTATCCTTCAAATAGCCTTACTCCAAGCCATGTAGAGCTGTAAAGGTGATACAGTGATAATCAGCACCTTGAATTGTACCCGGAAGTAGATTGTCAGCCAGTGCAGTTCCTGCAAAAGGTGACACATGTGTACGTCTAAGCTTGCACAAAATTGTTAGGGCCGCTGCATTTGAACTAGCTGAAGTTTCTGAATACTCAATGGCAGGCCCATGTGGAGCGCATTACAACAGTCCACACCAGAGATAATAAGGTTAGGGGTGACTTTGAAAAAAGCACATTGGTCCAGGAATGGGCATTATTGGTGCACAACTCATAGTAGCATGAAGACCTTCCTGGCCACAACTGCTACCTGCAGTTGAGCAGGAGTTATGAATCC
>NW_015387117.1:475221-488712 GCF_001527695.2 Protobothrops mucrosquamatus
ACTACATCTAAAGTACATATACAGATACACAGATACACACAAACACACACATACAAGCAGAATTAGGTTCCTATGTGTGGATCTACTAATCTACTTTTAGTGATCATTCTTTGTGTATAATACTGAAAGATAATATTATGTCAAATATTAGCATCAGTTCTAAAAAAAGTAAAGTTTAATCCAACATTGCTTTAACTGCTGAAGTTATCATGCATATGTGTTTCAGACTTCACTGGGACTTTCCACTCCAGAGTATACATCTATTTAGTAAATTATTTTAAAAAGTTAGTTTCTAAGTTGTCTTGGGGAACTTTGTCCTTTTGGAAGGCAAAAGTCAACTTTAAAAAAAAGTATACAAATGAAATTAAAACAATTACTGAACATGTGTGGAACTATTTCAGCTCAGGATAAAAGATTATGATGTTAAGAAGTAGCAAGTCATTTTCATGTGAAATGTTTTGTTATTAGAAATCTCTCTTTCATCCTATATGTGAATCTCTCTGTGCAATCACGTGTCTCTGTTCTCATTAGATGAAATGTCTCCTTGGGTTTCCGCCACCAATTTTCAGCCAGTCTGCCTACCTGCTAAGCTGCAGTAGACCAAAAGATTTCCAGAAACATGTTTCCTACACATCATTTAATCCCTAATATGATACTATTAAGAATTTTGATCTAACGGTTAAGGCATCAGGCTAGAAATCAGGAGAATGTAAATTCAGATCCTGTCCATAGACTGCCTTAGACATGAAATCCGTCTGGGTGACTTTGAGCCAGTCACTCTCTTTCATCTCAAGTCACCTCACAGGGTTGTTGAGGGGAAAACAGGAGGAGGAAGGTATGTTGGATACATTTGCTGCCTTGAGTTATTTGTAAAAATAATAAAAATGGGGTAAAATATCTTTAGGCACACTGATTGAAATTAAATATGTTTTTTTTAAAAAAAAATCAAGGAAACTACAGTTATAGCAAACCATACAAATGGCTCTATAAGTTGAAACAGAATTTGCTTTGTTTTCTTTTTGCATACTGTCTTGTGGAAGGTTGTAATGCTTTAAAAAGAAAAACTGAAATAAAGCATATACAGAGGTAAAACTTTTAGAAAAAGTTGCTTAAACATGGCCCATTAAAGCTGTTTTAAATATCTTCCTTTGGTCTATGGCTGCACCTCAAATTGCAACTAAGATGATCATATTTACATATTTACATATTTTCATCCTGATTCATTTCACAACACACAATTGGTTCTCCAGTCTATTCTCCAGAGCAGTTTATCTCTATATTTCACTTATTTTGCATTTGTTGTTCTGTTATCTTTTTTGATGACTCTAGTATCTATCTACTATAAATTTATATTTGTACTAGTCTTGTAACAGCTAATGAATTTACAGTTGTTTCTGATGAGAGCAGATGGAAGGCTATAGGTTCTGTTTTACTACAGCTTCTCTTATCCTTTGTCCTTGGGCAGATGGCACAAGATCAACCATTAGGAAATCCATGTTTGGATGTGCATTACACAACAGTAGACAGCTGCCCAATCTTTATTTTAAAAATCCGCATTGCTGCACAACTCATCAATCGTAAATGCAGGCTAAAACATCAACCTGGAACAACAGCACAAATGGAAAGGTTGTTAAAACCAAGAATTTGTTGGGTTCCATGAAGAAGGGGAAAGTAAAAAGTGTACTCACTGGACCTCATTGGTCCTGTAAAGCAACTACAAATTTCTGCACAATTCTTGCAGAACATCTCATGATGTTAGCAAACTTAAAAATCTCCTCCTGTTTTTTCCACAATTAGTACAAAAGATGGCTTGTGACATGTATAAATTCTGTAAACATGAGTGGTAAAACACATGTGAAATGTTCCATTTTTGCCTCATTTTCCTGCAGATAGAATAGGCTCTATTGAGGTGTGACACACAGCAGCCATCAATCATTAAATGCCAAGCGGAACTCCAGTGTAGATTCTGACTTAAGACTTCGTGAAAAACAGTCTCACCACATCCAATTTTAACTTCATTCAACATGCAAAGAAGTGACAAAGAAACCTCTATAGAGTTGGCAAGAAGCATTCATGAATTTTTAATACTGTCAAGCTCCTCATTTTGAGTCACAAATTAAGTAATGAAATAAGGAGCAGCATGTGGCCTGGGTCCTGCTGTAAAAAGGAGCTGGTAGGTAAGCCTGGGGTGCTCAGGCTTCAATGAAGAGTGTTGAGATGCTATTCAGCTCTGCTCATGCTCTGTTTCTGTTCTTCCTTGCCACAAGAGGTGAGGCAGATGGGTGAATCACACTCTGCAAAGAACTGCTGCTCTTCCTATCTTTCCACACAACTTTGGTTCATGGGTCTTTTACCATGAGTAGAGTTGGAGAAAGACTTCTTTCTAAGTTTGGCTGGATTCTTTGAGTTCTGAGTTGGGAGAATGATTGGGATTTTCAGATTTTTTCGAAGGAGAAGCTGAAGCAAAGCACATTATTTGGGATAAAGAAACACTTTCTGTACCAAAGGTAGAGTGGGTCAGAGAGGTGCACAAATTGCAGGCAATTTGTCTGAAAGCACCACAGTACTTTGCTCCACTTCAGTAAAAAAAAACACCTGAGTGGGTCTAGTTTTCAGACTAACAGCCTATTTGCTTATATACTACAGTGGTGGGACTTTCTGTGAACTTGGTACCTCTTCACAGAATTGCTCAGGAAGGACTCTTTGCTCAGCTATCCAATGAAACAAAACTCCTTTTCAACGGTATGGACAGCTATAATGATGCCATAACCCTTCTTTTTCCCCCATAAAACAACCCTCAAACTTGTTTGTTCCAGTACTGCTGTTCTTTAAGCTGTGCTGCCTTTTTGGCTCTTAATTCTTACACAGAGAGCCCCTAAAGGAAAAACATACAAATAGCCTTTTACTTATGACCACAAATGCTATCAGAATTTCCATTGCTAAACAAGTCAATTGTTAAATGAGTTGAACCCATTTTGGGGGGGGGGGCAAGATTGTTAAGCAAATCACTGAAGTTGTTAAACAAACCCAGCTTCCACCATTGATTTTGCTTGTTGGAAACTGGCTGGGAAGATTGCAAGTGGAAATCATATGACTCCAGGACATTTCAACCATTGTAAAGATGTGTCAATTGTCAAACACCTGGATTTTGATCTCATGACCATGGAGATGCTGCAATGGTTTTAAATGCAAGGATCATGGTAAGTCACTTTTTACAGTGCTATTGTAACTTTGAGAGGTCACTAGCTGAATGATTGTAAATCAAGGTCTGCCTGTAAAACATCAGACATGGTAGATCAAGTCAGCAGGAGAAGCCACAGTGGTTTAATCTCAGCAAGGCTGGTTCCATTTTCTCTTTAACAATTGCTCCACTATTTTGCCTTGAGTAGATTTCAAGTTAACTGTCCACAACTCTGCACTTTTTTTTTTAAAGAAGTGATTTTGTCCTGAGAAAACAGAAGAGTTCACATTCAAGATCCTCAGTTTTGATGTCAGACCTATGAAAGAGTAGAAAGCCTTAGGCGGGACAATCTAATTTGATTTGGGAAGGGAATGGGAATCTCAATCTGTACATACATAAAAAGGGAGCAATTTCTAAAGGATAGAATTGTTTTTAATAAGAATCTGATGAGAACAATTGATGAGTTTTCAACTATCAGTTTGTCTGAATGATTTTCTCCAAAAGAAACATGTTTGCAATAATTGGGATTTTGAAGTTCAGTAACATGAGGTGTCTCAGAGCAAAGACATGAGCTACTCACACACAATTTAAATTTGTGAATGTTAGCCTTTAGTTCCTCAACTCTCTCTCTCTCTGTGTGTGTTTGTGTTGTTTTGTTGGAAAGCAAATTCAACTGCAGGGATACAGCTCTATCCCATACTGTGTATTGTGTCTGTTTGCCCTGTGTATATGTTTATACCCATATAAAAGGATATATGTTCGGGAATATCCATCCATGAGAAAAGTGGAAGGATAGCAGCAGGGAATTATCCAATGGAAGGTCATGCTGGCCTGCCATTGAGACTGAATGCAAGCTGTTGCCAAAATATTTCTTTCCAGTCAAGCTGGCATGAACACAGGACTGGAGCATCTTAAATGAGCAGTACAGGTGTTCCCAGGGTGTCTTTTCTTTTGATACTAGGAAAGTAAAGTAAAATGCTCATGTGATCATTTTCCCCTATCTTAATTATTATTATTCTGAGAATGAACAAGGCCCCTTCCTTTAAATGTTGTCATCTAATGAGGTCTAGGAAGTCCACCTTCTCTGTAGCAGCCCTGCCCTGTAGAATAACCTTCCCCTGGGAAACCAGCAAGCATCCCACCCACTTTTAGCCTTCTAGAAAGCTGTAGAGGGTTGGTTTCAACCCCATGCACACACACACACACACACACACACACACACACAATGTAGAGATAGAGTGCAGTTGGAGCCTGAGGATTGTATGATTTGATGGAGCAGAGATTTCTAGTTTTTGATTTTTTTATTATTATTATTATTGTTCTCGTGATTTACCTAGAGTTGTCTGTCACAAGATAGGCAACCATGTAGGTAAAAAACATGCATACATGCATGCATGCATACATACATGCATGCATGCATGTTCTCACCATTCTGAATTTTACAAGGAACAGGGCAGGATCATATCCCCATCTTATCCCAGGGATCATTTGGAGAGGCAATGTTTTCTTGTTTGATTTCAAAGAATTTCAAAGGTCTTTTCAAACTTCAATGCATTTTTATGATATATTATTTGGAGAAAAGCACTTGGAGACTTCTTGGATATTTGTACCCATTGTCATCCCTTAAAAAACTTCTCTCCAAATTGACCTGGCTCAACTTGACCCACTTTTGAAGAGTTTCCTTAATAAGCTATGCAAATGTAAGCTCCTGGAAATTGCATGTCTCTGGTGTAATCCAAAAGACCTTGTCCAACTGATGCCTTTCAGTGTCCATTCTCTGTTGATATGCCGGCATTTGCCCGCCCCACCTGAAGGAAACTCCTTGCTATAATTTGCTTCCAAAAATCATAACAATCAAAACCAATAGGACCTGAATGCTTGTGTAGCTTTTTTTTCTAGTCTTTAAATTAAAAAAAGAAAATCTTGAATGAGAACTGTATTTATTGGCTTTTTGAAAAAGAGGAAGAAACCACTAGTTGAGGTCAAGATGCCAGAGACAAATTACTCCGCTACATGTTATGTTTAACTTCCCTGTCAGGGTCAACAATTAGTACACTCACAAAACATTAAAACTTGAAATAGGCAAAAAAAAAATCTATATTACTACTACTCACTATATTTCTCTAGGAAAATTCAGGGCCTTTTTTCTGTCGGCCAATAGGCCTATTTCCAATTTGAAGAACAAGTTTCTCACTAACACAACATGGTTGCCATAGTAATCATTCCTCACTTGATCATCATTTACCAAAAGGCCAACTGGTGAAGCTGTTCCTCACCTTCTCATTTGCCTGCCAGAATCTTCCCTTCCACTTCAGCTTCCTTTTATGAGCAACTGGGCATTCCTTCCAACCTAAGCGATGAGCACTCATAATTTTATTTTTAAAATAGCTGTGTGGGGGTCAAGACACTACTGGAAATAGATGTGCTTGATAATGATACTCTACAGCAGGGGTGTCAAACTGCCAGCCCATGGGCCGAACGCGTCATCCAGAAGCTGCGCCCACCCCATTGCCAGCAATGGCAAAACCATCACGATATGTTGCGCGACATGTCTGCTCTACAGCCTGCTAATCCCTTTTTTTTTCTAGACTGAATTATATTCTGAAGCCAACTAGAAATCATGTGGGCAGGGAGACTGGCTGATGCCAAAAATATTGCCCTAATATAGGGGTCCCCCACCCCGAGGCCATGGTCTAGTACTGGGCCATGGCTTGTTTGGAACTAGGCCACAGAAATGGCAGGTGAGCACACAGAGCTCCATTTGTGTAGGCACACGTTCCTGTCACTTGTGCAAATGGAGATGCATGTCTGCATGCGCTCACCTGCTGCTCTCCCGGAACCATTTCCTCCCCCCCACAACTGGGTCTGCAAAGCCAGAAAGTTGGGGACCACTGCCCTAATGCAAGGAAACATTAAGAAGCTCTTTTCATTAAGTACAACATTTGAGGAATAAACTTCAGGCTTGATTTTTTTTTTTAACATCCAAATAAAGGAAAGGAGTGGGAAAAGGAAATATGATGATTCCAAAGATACCGAGAAAAATATAAACATGCTTTTAAAATCAATGTTCTTAGTTGGTTCCTGTAAGGGGTGGGGTGTGTACATATGTGCCCGCATACTGGGAAGACAGGCAGTGGAGAAGTAACATAATCAGTTTTGTGCATAAACACCCATTAAGAGGCACCCTAGGCATAATTTAGATTCTCTCCTGGTTCTCTGAGCTTCCAGAGTCTGCAGACAACCATGCTTTATGTTGCATTATCATTTTGATGGAATGAGCAGGGTCAATACTGTCACGTTTTTACCTATTCCCACCTTCATTCAGGGACAGAGAATTATTCTAAAACCAATCATCAATCAATGGATGTAATCAACCGCTTTAAACTTCCTTGCCATCTTCATGTAATCTGTTTTTAGCTTAACAAAATTTAAATATCAATGTGTTGGATTTGGGGTTTGTTTGTTTTTTTTCCTCTTTGCTTTTTTTTCCAGCTTTACTTGATAGTCTTCTTGCATCCTCTTTAAGATAGTAAAAGGCCGACAAGGATTTGAAATGTGCTTGGTGATTAAAAAGATTATTGCAGTAGATTGATTCCAGAGATTACATCATTCCCACTCCAGGACCTTTTGCTGTGTGAATTCATTTACATATAATTGTATATCCATTATTGCTACACCTCATATACTCCCACTAACTTTATTTCCATTCTAGAGGTTAATAGCTTTCTGAATAAATTTAATAAAGGCACATCAACAATTGACACTAAAATCAAGCAAATAAATTTTGGATATAAATATAAGAGCTGCTGACAACCAATACAGTATGTCATAAATAAACAACACAAATCAAGTTGCATAATGTAAGTCTTTCTGGTAGTGCAGAGAATAACCTATAATATGTTGGTCTGCTGGTACCCTAGAAACAATCATGCTTGGGTATATTGTAGAATGTCAGATCAAAAGCCAAATAGCAATAGCAATAGTATATAGACTTATATGCAGCCCCATAACACTTTACAGCACTCTCTGTACAGCAGTTTACAATGTAGAAGCATTATTTGCATATTGCCCCCAACCATCTGGGTCCTCATTTTACCAACCTCGGAAAGATGGAAAGCTGAGTCAACCTTGAGCCCGTCAGGATCAAACTCCAGGCTGTGGGCATAGTTTGCCAGCAAAACCGCACTTAACAACTGCACCACCAGGGAAACAACCAGATATATTGTTTGGCTGCATTGGTATCTGACTGTGTGACTGCTTAAAAATAAGAATTCTAATGTGATAATCTCTTAGGCACATGGAACTATTCAAAGATTCCTTTGTCTCCTCTCTTATCGTTCTTTTTCTTTTCCTCTTCAGAAGCCAACACAGTGCTAGGCTGCATTAACAGAAGGATAGAATCAAGATCCCATAAAGAGTTAATACCACTTTATAACGCCTTGGTAAGGCCACACCTGGAATACTGCATCCAGTTTTGGTCACCACGATGTAAAAAAGATGTTGAGACTCTAGAAAGAGTACAGAGAAGACCAACAAAGATGATTAGGGGACTGGAGGCTAAAGCATATAAGGAATGGCTGCTGGAATTGGGTATGTCTAATTTAACAAAGAGAAGGACGAGGGGGGACATGATAGCAGTGTTCCAATATCTCAGGGGCTGCCACAAAGAAGAGGGAGTCAAGCTATTCTCCAAAGTGCCTGAAGGCAGGACAAGAAGCAACGTGTGGAAACTAATCAAGGAGAGAAGCAACCTAGAACTAAGGAGAAACTTCCTGACAGTTAGAACAATTAACCAGTGGAACAACCTGCCTTCAGAAGCGGTGAATGCTCCAACACTGGAAGTTTTTAAGAAGAGACTGGACAGCCATTTGTCCAAAATGGTATAGGGTTACCTGCCTGAGCAGGGGGTTGGACTTGATGACTTCCAAGGTCCCTTCCAATATTATTATTATTATTATTATTATTATTATTATTATTATTATTATTATTATTATTATTATTATTATTATTATTATTATTATTATTATTATTATTATTATTATTATTATTATTATTATTATTATTATGTGTCCTTCTTAACTGAGTGCGGGAGATGAATGGTATCATGGACTGTTCACATGGTGTTTTTTTATATTTTATGTTGATTTTTCCCACATAGGACCTCACGTCTGAGATGAAAAAAACAGCAGACAAGGGAATATGAGGGTGGGCTTGGAGGAGAGTACCATGAACAAAGGTCTCAAAAAAAGTATTTTACCCGCTTTTCTTCTTTAGCCAAAAAAAAGAGGCTTTTCTTCATTTCACTTAAGCCATTCTACTATGAAACAGCAGCCATAGGACTGCTGATTGTAACTTTGCCATTGCTTGAAATGATGGCGATGCTTTTTTGTTTTTCTAAAAAACTGGTGAAAAATCACACATTACGCAGAGTCTTCAGCTGCTTTCTTTTTCGTGACCCATTATTCCACATTTTTCACAGCCTGAAAATGGTTGTATAAAAGGGGAGAGGGTTCAGCAGGGCTCCTCTTTCGTGTACTCATAGAAAGGGAATGCATTTCACACATTTTAGGTCCTCGTCAATTTTACCACTCATCTTTTCTCCTATTGGCCACCTTATTATCTTGTCAGGTTTTTATTTCCAGCTTTTGAAAACCGGCAAAGCCATTTATTTGTCTATTTGTGCAATAATCCAATTTTTCTGACCTCTCAATCAGCAGTCATGCAACACCAAATTTATTGTAAAGCGAGAAATGCGAGGGAGGGAGGGGGTTGGAAGTGAACCAGCAGGCCTCAGACAATCAATCTAATTAGTAACTTACTTATTTGCATGGGACTCACAGCTATCAAATCTAGGCAAGAGTCTTCATTAGGAATTATAATAATGACGAAAGATTTCTAGTTTTGAAAAGCTATTGAAAACTTGAAATTGTCCTTGTTTAAAAGAGAAGTCATCTTCTGTTATAATGATGGCTTAGGGCAAGGAGAGAATTTTCTCTGTGTTAATCCAAAGCTAAATTTTAAAAGTATTTCCCAAATGTAATTAGCCTTTTATTATTTCCAAAGACCCAGATCCTATTTACATAATAAAATGGAAGGCTACGTATTTCTGTGCCTCTGACTGCACCCTTAGGTCCTGCTAATGCTGTCTTACAGTGTCCACAAGCAACAGATTTGAAACACTCTTTATTAGGAGAAAATACTTTTACTTTTGTTCCTGCCAAACAAAAGGAAAATAAGAGAAACTGAAGGTGACTAGAGGTCATCAGCATGAGTAATAATCAGAAATTTGAAAAAAAAAAACCGTTGAAGAAAAGAAAGCATTCTAAAGATTCATAAAAATGAAGCATAGCTCAAAAAAAAAAAAGAACAACCCATAAATGTGCACAAGAGAATACAGAGAGGTAAGGAATGCCAAAATACATAAGCTTATCTCTATTTTTAAGAGGTGAAAAAAGAAGGAAACTAGCTACAATTGCTGAATGACCCAAGAATTAAAGGAAATTAAATGTGCATTAATACTTTAATCTGTCTTCAGTATAGATGTAGAATGAATATTGGCACGAAAATGCTTGGGGGATGAAGTGAAAGCTAATGGCAAGAGGTAAGATTTCAGGCTTGACTGGCAGACTGAAAACAGATTTGGGGTCACCCAGCTGGTTTTCATAACTAAGGCAGAACTAGAACTCATGGTCCCCTGGTTTCTAGACTAATATCTGAGCCACCACACCAAACTGGATCTCTGACATCAGAGACACCATATTGTGGAACATACATGCAAAAGAATATCTCCCTTTCTCCACTATCTTTTTTTAAGAATTCTGACAATGATTATCTGCCCGTGCAAAACTGTAGGATCAAATAATCACTGCCAGAAGAAAATGAAAAAGGAGAAAGGGAACTTCTTGTGCCATTGTGGTGCCCATGGAATCACTTGAGTCTAAAGGGTTTAAAACAGGGGTGTCAAACTGCCGGCCCATGGGCCGGATGCGTCATGTGGAAGCCGCGCCCACCCCATTTGCGGCAATGGCAAAACAGTCCTGATACGTTGCATGACATCACGTGATGTCGCGAGTTTGACATGTCTGGTTTAAAAAGTTCAGATATTGACTACCAGCAAGATGAGAGAATCTTCCCAACACCCCATAATTCTGGGTCAACTTGGTTTTTCATTATCCTTCATATGCTCCCTTTTATTTTTACCAGAAAGCCTCCATAAAAGAGGCAAAATCCAAAATGTAATAAATATTTGGGACCCCACTAGTTAGTGCAATGGCTAGTTCTTTGAATGTGTTCATGCAGTATTCAGAGATAGAGATGAACTCTTGGTGGCTACTTCAAATGCCCCAACATTGTTGAAATAAACAATTGTACTGACTAAAACTTCTTTATCCCTTTTAAATGTGAACAGAAGCAGGCTGCTTTAATTTATTCAGAGTCCTAAAGTATATAATATAGCGATAATGCAACATTTGTTTTAATGTCAACAATTCCTAAACATTAAAAATCAGGTCTGCATTTAAGTCAGATTTAAATGAATGGAAATTACTGAGAATTCTGGAGAACCCAGCTCAAGCAAAATTTCCTGAGAAACACCAAGATATATTTTATTATTTATCATTTACTATTAAGATTCATTCCTTCACTTGAACTTTCCTCTATGCATGCACTAAATCTTCATGTGTATGTTCTTATAATTTAAAGCATGTTAAGATCAGATGCAAAATTCTCAATTATTTTTGACACCACATTATAATGATGTGTTATAAGTATATGCATAGATATTTTAAAAGAGAAAGATAAGCAATAGTAAGGGAAGGCAAGGAAAAGATGGTTACTCCAACCCCTATAATTCACTTATAACAATTAATGATGTGAATAATTTAAAATGAAGAGTTAAAATTACCAGATGCTATAGCATATGCTAAAGAAAGAAATACTTTGAGAAGTATTTCTCCTCTTCATTTAAATCTTTACTAAGAATCTACAAGGCAATAGTAAAAAAAGAAAGTTAAGCATTTAAGGATTCCCCATCTTATTTCTTAGCAGTTTGAGGATTGCTCTGTCTGTTGATATCCCTCTGGCAGCTGGGAGGAAGAGTGTGAACATATTGGATGTTTCAAGTTTTTTGACAATATTAGTATCAGTGATCCCCAAGACTTTTGGGCAAGCATTAAACGTCAGTTAACCATTGCTTCTCTGGCTTCAGCTAACATTAAGTGATGGCCTGTTTCATGAGATGATTTATATGCTGTTGTTTTCTTTTTAATAAATGTACAGACATTTCTAAAATACTGTATTCACTTTGTCATTATGGTATGCAGTTTAATGAGAAAAAAGAATGAATTTCAACAACTGTAGAATCAGGCTGCAGCATAACAAAACTGACAAAAGTGAAGGGGGGATCTGAATACTTTCTGAATGCATTGTATATACTGCTTCATAGTGCTTTACAGCTCTCTCTAAGTAGTTTACAGAGTCAGCACTTTGCCCACAACAATCTGGGTTCTCATTTTACCAACCTCAGGAGGATGGAAGGCTGAGTCAACCTTGAGCCAGTCGGAATCGAACTGCTGGCAGTGAACAGTGAGTTAGCCTGAAATACTGCATTCTAACTACTGTGCCACCAAGAATGACAAGCGTTGTCATTTTTGCTTTAGTCAATTGAGGCTTTCATGTATTTTTGGTAAGATAGAGAAGGTAGGTGTGGATTACAGTACCAGCCTTAGTCATACCCATAACACATGTAGCGTTCACTAGCAGTGAGGAACATACATTAACATTGGCACATTTTGGCTAGTTACACAACTAGCACAACTAGCACCCAGTTTTATCCCCAAAATATTGCAATACTCTATGAAAACCAGGTTTTCTAATATAGAGACTATCTTGCAAGCCAGCATATTGTTAGCTCCATGCCATCACTGGGAGATACATGTAGTGTGTTGATATAAATTTGGGACATCTTTTACCTAAGATATAAAGGATCTTTAAAAAAAAAAAAGCATCCTAAGTGTTACTAATAGTGTTCTGAATTAGCCACAACTGAATAGCTTTGTGCTTCCTTTTTCTTTCCTTTCTGTAAAAAAAAGTGGTAATTAGATTTTACTTAGATACTGCAATCATTCCTTCATTTTCCTCACTAATTATCTATAAATTATACATGTTCCAAAATATCAGCACCCTGTTCCCTCCCCCACACACACCCACACACACCCACACACCCTTTCTTCTTTTTTCTTTTTTTGCCATTTTCAAGTAATACCAATACCCTATGTTTTGCACAGTAGGCAAACGTCACACTTGATCCATAGCCCTGTCAAGCATGGGGACTTAAACAAAAATACATTCTTAAAAAAAAAAAAAAAGCAACGTTGATCCCTTTCTCTGGATTGACATCTCTTGGTGAAAGAAAACAATCTGGAGCTTTGAGGACTGAAAAAAAAGCCTTCCAAAAGTGGCTTACTGAGTTTCTGAAATGCTTAGGAACTGTACTCTGTGGTACGTTTCCAGGTGATAAATCCCATGAAGTAAAGATTTATTAAATGCGGTCTTTATAAATATTCATTGAAGATGTGAAGATGCATCTTGAGGAAAGTGACTTTAGAAGGATTGTATGACAAATAAGTCTCCAAAATCTTGAAAATGAGCCTTGGTGGCACAGTGGTTAGAATGCAGTACTGCAGGCTACTTCTGCTGACTGCTGGCTACCTGCAGTTTGGCAGTTCGATTCTCACTGGCTCAGAGTTGACTCAGCCTTCCATCCTTCCGAAGTCGATAAAATGAGGACCCAGATTGTTGGGGGGCAATATGCTGACTCTATAAAACTGTTTAGAGACGGCTGTAAAGCACTGTGAAGCGGTATATAAGTCTAAGTGCTATTGCTGTTGCTATTGAAAAATGCTTCCCTGTCCCGTTCTTCTAACTTTCTTTATTCTAACTCCTTGCCCTTTCACTCTTCTTTCCACTTTCTTTCTGCCATTGCTTCCTTTTGAAAAATCTCCTTGACATTTAGCTTTGTGCCTATACAAAATATAATTTTTGAGCATTTATTCTGCTGCAATGTTCCCTGCATTTACCCATGGATGTCCAATGTCTAATGTTAACCTTTATTTTCCTTTCAAATCTGACTTCAGGCCAAGGGTAGACAAATTTCTTGTTCCAAGGGTTGGAGTTTTTCTTAAACAACCTTCTTTAAAAAAATGATCTCCAAAAGGGAGCAGAGAGTTTGGTGGTCCACAATGATATCAGCAGGGGGGACATGGCTGAAAGTTTTGTTCTTTTTTTCCCCTGATGGGAGAGAGGGTTTTTTT
>NW_015387117.1:489236-493784 GCF_001527695.2 Protobothrops mucrosquamatus
AAAAAAAATGACAATAAAGGTTATCTTATCTTATCAACACCCAGATTAGCAGAGATTAACACCAAGACTAACAATCAAGAATCAAACAATACCCCAATCAAGGAACTGCCAAACAAGCTAACAGTAAACAGCCCAACCAAAGAATCACCAAGACCACTCCCACCAACACTGACAGGGCAAGTCACTAGAATATAAAATGGGAGCAAGCTTCACTCCCTACTAGCATTGATGATGTTACCTAATTTGGGAAATGGAACATCTGCAAAAAAACAACCAAGCTCAGAGAGGACCCCTCATTTCAACCCCGAGCTACATATATTTCCCTCTATAAATATTTCAGTATCTCGCTTTAATTATGCAGGCTGAAATCTAGGGAGCTGCCCAAAAAGGTAATTAGAGGTCATAGGCAACCCATGGGCAAATGTTGTTCATCTTGTCTAAAGAAAATGGAAAGAAGGATGTCAACAACAAGCATGGTGATGCACCACAGACTCGATGAATGGCAATATTCCTTCCCAACTATGGAGCAAATAACTGTAGATTGCAGCTGCAGGCTTGCAGCTCCAACTGGTCTTCTCTGCCAAAAGATCCCTTCTAGCAAATGGAATTATGATGGAATTATTATAATAAAGTAAAAGGTACACTTAGAGGCAGATGACCTAATGCAGTGAGAGGTAAGTGTTGCCAAATTAGGAGTGATAAGGTAAATTATCTCTCTACTGGATTTTTTTCAGCCTAGAGTTGGATCTGCTAGTGTAGGAATAACTAGTCTCTTGAGCTGGAGCTAAGAATTATTTTCTGTTGAATCTCAATAAGCCCTTGAAGATTGCTTGTTTTTTTTTATTTTCTACATCTTTTTAGGCTATCTATTCTATCTCAAGAGTAGTTTAAAAAGAAGGGTTTTATTTACTTACTTACCTACCAGGGCTTATATGCCTCTCCAATCCAAAGAGCCTCAGAGCAGTTTGCATTCCATTTTTTTTTTCAGAAAGAAGATTAAAATACTAAAGCAACATAGCAAAGATCAACAAGCAACAACATAAGCAGCGGTAACAAAAAATAAGCGAAGACAAAAAGACTTCAGGCACTAAAGAACAATGAACATCCTAACATGATCCCGACTTGAGCTAGCTCATAGAAGGTCCATGCTGAAGCATCTATTCTTAACCACAAGGATGTCAAAACGATATGCATCCTGACATTAGAATGGAAACCACATCCTTTTATACGGAGATTACAACATCTCTCATGAATACATAAGGCCTGGGCTTGCATTGTGATAACATCACACATGTGTTATCACTTGTTTCCTATCCACCCTCCCCATGGATCTCTGGAGCTTTAGTATTGTAGCTCAGAAAGTATTAGCTGGTTGTAATGCCCCTCCCCCAGGATTAAAATATAGGTTTAATTCTCAGTCTCTGGGGCATTTATTGCTTAGTATCTATCCATTTCGTGTGTGTGTGTGTGTGTGTGTGTGTGTGTGTGTGTGTGTGTGTGTGTTAGTATTGACACAAGTGCTTTGATGTTCAGGAACTGTTAATGACCAGACACAGCAGTATCCCATTGTGCTGCTTGTATATCCTTAATGAGGATAATTAAATCCACAAATCAGTGCAATTTTCCCCCTTTAGGTATAAATTATACATTTTCTTAACTGTGTTTTCTTAAATAACTCCCTTTTCTATTTCATGTCAGAATTGATAATGTCTGCTTTCCAGAGCCAGCAGACCACAGCTATCACATTCCAACCTTTTATCTTAATAGAATAACAGAGTTGGAAGGGACATTGAAGATCCTCTAGTCCAACCCCCTGCTCAAGCAGGAGACCCTACACTAGTCTGGGAAAAATGGCTGTCCAATCTCTTCTTTCAAAACTCCAGTGATGGCGCACCCACAACTTCTGGAGGCAAGCAGTTCCATTAATTAATTGTCATCACTGTCAGAAAATTTCTCCCTAATTGTAGGTTGAATCTCTCCTTGACAAGTTTCCATCCCTGCTTCTTGTCTTGCCTTCAGGTGCTTTGGAGAATAGATTGACAACCCCTCCCCCTTCTCTGTGGCAGCCCCTCAAATATTGGAAGACTGTTATCATGTCACACCTAGTCCTTCTCTTCATTAGACTAGACATACCCAGTTATTGCAACTGTTCATCATATATTTTAGCTTTCAACCCTCTCATCATCTTGTTGCTCTTCTCTACACTCTTTCTAGAGTCTCAATATCTTTTTTGTATCAGTATTCCAAGTGTGGCCTTAACAAAGGAATATAAAGTGATATTAATGTTTCATGTGATCTTGATGCTATCCCTCTGTTAATGCAGCCTAGAACTGCACTGGCTTTTTTGGCAGCTGCAGCACACTGTAGGATCATACATAATTGGTTGTCCACTAGGATTCCTAGAAACTTCTCATAGTTACTGCTGTTGAGCCAGATATCACCTATTCTATATTTGTGCATTTAGTTTTCTTGCCTATGTGTAAAACCTTATTTTTCTCACCACTGAATTTCATTTTGTTGGATAGGGCTCAGTGTTCAAGTTTGTCTTGAACCTATCTTCTGGGACATTGTTTACTCCTGCTAGCTTGGTGTTGTTTGCAAATTTGATGAGTTCCTCTTCCATTTCCTCATCTAAATTGTTTATGAAGATGTTGAAGAGTACTGGGCCTATGACAGAGCCTTGAAGTACATGCTGCATGCTTCCTTCCATGTAGATGTAGTTCCACTGAGGACTACATGTTGGCTGCAGTTAGTCAGCCAGTTGAGAATCCAATGGGTGGTGATGCTATTGATGCTGTCTATCTTACATTTTTCTATCTTGCCAAGAAGTAGATTGTGGTCTACTTTGTCAAATGCCTTACTAAAGTCCAAGTTTACAATGTCCACAGCATTTCACTGGTCCACTAATTTAGTCACTTTGTCAAAGAATGCAAAAAGGTTTGTTTGGCATAATCTGTTTTTAAGAAACCCATTTTGGCTTCTAGTAATAGCTTTGCCTGTTTCTAGGTGTTTACAGATCAGTTGCTTATCTTTTCCAGGATCTTCCCAGGTCTTGATGTCAGGCTATAGTTTCCTCACTTTCCAAGAAGTTGATCAACCACAAACTCTGGAAAGTTTTTGCAGCATTTGGCCTCCATCTGTGATGCACATTGAGTCACCCTTCGACTAAAAATGCAATCACACATCTAAGCCCACCATGTCTTGCTAGCTCTGGTTAAAGGATTCATTAATTTATATTAAGAACAGTAACAAGTACCAGGCTTACTTTTAATTATCTTGAAGGAACTATACTGCCTTCTAGAAAGATAAAAATTACCATCAATCAACATAACAAACTCTTCAGGACATTAAAATCATGATCAAGCCCTTCCCCCCTTTATTGTAGCAGAAGAAGGAAGGGCAGAGTTATTTCACTCAGCACACTGTATGAGTGAGATTGAAAGTTGGCTTATCAGACACATCTTCCTTATTCAGTCAATATTTATTGACTTGGTTGAATGAAAAGATAATTCAGTTTCTCCAGAAAAAGAGTTCCATGCAGGCAAGCCATTTTCAGCATGAACTGCCAGTATAGATGAACTTAGCCATCTCTACTGCGATGCCATTCAAGGCTAGCTGAAAAAGTTGAATGCATTTTTGAATGCCACAGCTAATCATTGGAAACTTCAGATGAACTGGAGCTACTGTGCACAAGAAGTCTACAGTGTGGTGGTCAAGCACATTGTGCAGAAATTTCCAGATTCAATCTGGCATATGTCCAGTAATAACATAAGAGAGCAGATGTGTGGAAAGCTTCTCTCTGAAGCCTTGGCGAACTAGGCTAAATGAACAAATGGCTGAACTGGCAGCTTCCTATGGTGATTTTAGGTTGCTTAGGCAATTGTTCCGTTTTTAGTGATAGATCATCAGTGCACAGAAGTCAACTTACTATTCTGTAGTTTTCAAAGAATAGAGGCACTGTGGCTTAATGACCTAATGACACTGGAGATGGTCTCTACTCCAGTGGTTCATGCCCTAGCACTGCATGGTGGGCTGTGCGCCCATCACCTGCCTCAGCTTCTGCCCACCTCGCAGTTTGAAAGCATGTTCTATGTGAGTAGATAAATAGGGGGAGACAAGTGGTGTTTTGTACTAGATTGTCAGATTCCTGCCAGATCTGAATCTTCCCAGTTGCAACACCCATTTGCAAGGCGTCTCTGGTGAAGGGAGAAAGCCTTGGATGATGACACTTATAGGAAAAGCCATTTGTTTTTCTGGTGCGAAACCAGCTCACTCTCCTATGGTACACCTTGGGAAGTACCTGACCATGTACCAAACCAGAGCTAATAAACTGTCAGCCAAACAACTATTCTGCATTAGCATTGTTGTTTCCTGACTAATGTCCCAAAGGTGTGTTTCAAAAGGCAGCTGGACTTTCTTTGTTTTTCAGTTGCCTTTTTGAAAATGCACTGTTGGGTCAACTATGACCTGGATGACTGAGAATCTCCATAGACATTCTCCTGGCTAATGTAACAATGCCATACAAGAAAGAAAGAAAGAAAGAAAGAA
>NW_015387117.1:493868-496494 GCF_001527695.2 Protobothrops mucrosquamatus
TCTGCATTAGCATTGTTGTTTCCTGACTAATGTCCCAAAGGTGTGTTTCAAAAGGCAGCTGGACTTTCTTTGTTTTTCAGTTGCCTTTTTGAAAATGCACTGTTGGGTCAACTATGACCTGGATGACTGAGAATCTCCATAGACATTCTCCTGGCTAATGTAACAATGCCATACAAGAAAGAAAGAAAGAAAGAAAGAATAGAAAGAAAGAAAGAAAGAAAGAAAGAAAGAAAGAAAGAAAGAAAGAAAGAAAGAAAGAAAGAAAGAAAGAAAGAAAGAAATTTTGCATTCACAATCCAAAATGCCAGGAGACCATATGAAAGACAAAACAAGTTTATCTTTGTGTTAAAGATTTCAACGAGTAAGAATGCAATCAAGAGTTGGAACTAATCATATTCAGATTAATATCTTAGTGTATGTACAATACACACATAAAGCATTATAAAGTGAGTCCATTTGAGTCCATTCACTATAGCTTATGGAAAAAGGACCACGAAACTGAAGTTTCATTTCATCTTTGGAAGGAGGAGATAGTTTACTTTTGTTTTTGTTTGCCAAAAGCATCAGCACAGGTTGTAATAAGAACGTCCATTGGCATAGAAACTGAGTTTCTACTGGAATGCTTTAGAGACTGACAGATTTGCTTCCTTCCTTTTAAATGCTTTGGTAAATGAGAATACTGTAATCATTTCAGTCTTTGGCAGAAAAACAATAGACAATCTAGTGGAACCTTAAATATTAACATAAATAGAGCTATTCTCATCTTTCAAATGCTGTAAGGCTACTCTTCATTATTATTTATTTACAGGTTAATGTGCAAATGGAATCCATGCAAGACAGAATACTAAGCATCTCCTTTAATAAGGTGCCAAAACCCAGAACTGAGACAAGGTGGACAGGTACGGTAGAAAATATCAAGTGACATTAAACCCCAAGGTACATTGCAGAAAGGAGTCTTTTATAGGAAGTGTGAAACCGTTTTCTAAATCCCGCAGTTTGCAAATTTTACACATCTTATATAGCCTTTGGATGTGCTGTCAGCCAAACAAGTGTGGAAGCAAGTTTGAAGTTTTTTTTATCTTGATCTAAATATTTTGTATAAATTAAGCTTATGTTTGAGTTTAAACAGATGCGCATTGGGCTTTGTGCTTAGGAAAAGGTTACTTGTCAAAAATGGTATTTTAGATCCATTCTGTCTGAATTGACAGATTGCTCTATGAGACGTCTTTGGATTTATGGCTCAAAAAAGACAATTTTAAGTAAACTCGCATTCATGCCTACTGAAGTACCTTTGGTTCAATAAGGCTTACTCCCAGGTAGCTGGGTATAGATTGGTTTCCTACTGAGAAACAATTGTAAAAGCTTTCAACTTTAGTAAATTGGTTTTAGAAAGAAATAGTCATATCGAATGGAACTAAGAAATAAAGAAAAATAGAATTTGAGGCAATAGTAGTAGCAATAACATCATGGGTAAAATGTTCGAATGTACCTCAGTCTCCCATATGGATTCATAGGATAATCTTACATTAATACTATGTCATCTTCCCATTTCTGTTTCTATGGAAATGGCACAGATACAGGCTCAGTTAACTATGTTTAAGTAACTTCTGGTTTGATTATTAAAGCATGGTTCAGATGATGCATCCAGCACATAATTTTGCATGTCAGATTCTGATGAGAAGAGGCCATAGAGGATATGTCACTATGATCTCAGCCCAGCTACATTGGTTGATCAAATCAGGAGATTGCTGATGCTTAAAATATTTTAGTTTAATATAGTCCACGGTCATAGACCACGGTCACTGTCATTGATTTGACCAGATGTTATTCTGAGTGGGACAACTTTTGTATAATGTAGGCCATTATATAATCACATATAAGCCACATAATGCTTTCAGCAGTGGGGATTTTCCAGTTCAAGGAAAAAATATCTGAAATGTTTCTACATCCTCATGTTTAGTCATTATGATAAACTGTCTCCTGTTTGGATGACTGATCCGTTGGCTTCAATTATATTTGACTTACGGTGTCCAATTTTTCAAAGATACATGTATATATGCCATAGTGGACTGTCTTCTGTACAACAGACTGTAATGAGGAGTAGCAGATAATGACGAGGCGTGATTATAGTTACTGTAACTGAGTACAGAACTCCACATTTCATTTATTTAAATTGCCCATAAGAAACATATTTCTTTAAAAAAATCCTGAACCAGACATATCTAAGCTGATACCAAGATATATTGAGATTTCACACATATACTGTGGCTGCCCCATGTGTAGGAGGTGGTAATTAACCCAAATAGGGTTATATTTCATTGCCAAATACTAAAATGTCAGTATTATAAATATTCTAATGCAAACAAGTTTAGAAACAGTAGGGAAAGATACAGATGGAACAAGTTTTGGAGGGAGCGGAAAGCGCTAATGAGAAACTTGCAGGCGGAAAGCGCTAATGAGAAACTTGCAGGCGTTTTATCAGGTGCGCCTGATTTACCAGTTGCGCCCCTTTCTGGACCGGGACGCTTTGCGCACAGTCACTCAGGCTCTCGTCACCTCTCGCCTGGACTACTGTAACGCTCTTTACATGGGGCTCCCCATGGGGAGCATCCGGAGGCTCCAGCTG
>NW_015387117.1:498903-501577 GCF_001527695.2 Protobothrops mucrosquamatus
CTCCAGCTCTGCCTGCCCTTCTCCTACAATAAGCTTCTAGGCTGAGGATGGAAAAGAACCTGGATCTCCCTGTCCAATTGATAACCAGAGTTCATTTGGCAAACCTGAGTGGCCTTGTTCATGTGTAACGCTAAACCATAAAAGTGTGGTGAAGCTTCACCTCCTGAACATATTTTGATTATGCTTGAGAGCATTGTTAGTCAGCAGGTTTGCAGAATGTACCAGTTTTGAAAGAGTAGCACTGTGCTGATTTCAGGAGCACATCTCTTCAGATGAAGGCAGGAAAAAAAGAATGGCAATGGAGGAGACTGTCCAGAGGTTGGTGGGGGGAAAGTATGTCTACAACAAAGTGCTATAGCCAGTTAGTACTAGGGTGATCTTGTGCCTGTGGATTAATTGGTGGGCAAAGCTTTTGAAATTGCTATTGGTTATCTCAGCAGAAGGACAGCACTTCTTTACCTATGTTAAATTAAGGATGAGTTAGGGATCTTAGAGTCCTAGTGGACAATCATTGAAATGTGAGCCAGAAGTGAGCTGCAGTCACCAAAAAAAAACAACAATCCCTAATTCAGTCTTAAGTTGCATTAACAGAGGGATAGAATCAAGATCATGTGAAGTGTTCGTACCACTTTATAATGCCTATAAGACCACATGTGGGATATTGCATTCCGTTTTGGTTACCATGATACAAAAAAGATGTTGAGACTCTAGAAAGAGTGCAGAGAAGAACAGCAAAGATAATTAAGGGACTGTAGGCTAAAACATATGAAGAATGGTATGTCTAATTTAAGATTACATGATAGCAATATTCCAATATCTAAGGGGCTGCCACAAAGAAGAGAGGGTCAACCTATTATCCAAAGCACCTGAAGGCAGAAAAAGAAGCAATGAATGGAAATCTATCAAGGAAGGAAGCAACCTAGAACTAAGGAGAAAATTCCAGACAGTGAGGACAATTAACCAGTGGAACAGCTTGCCTTCACTGAAAGTTTTTAAGATGAAATTAGTTAACCACTTTTCTGAAATGGTATAGGATCTCCTGCTTGAACAGAGTGTTGGACCTTCAAGGTCCCTTCCAACTCTATTATTCTGTTATATAAGATTATAATCAAGGCTGTTTCATGTACAGGTTGAGCATAAAATGATGGCAACATTTTAGGGATACGACAGAGTAAAATATATTACTAGGAGAAGCTTGTACAGGATGAAATGTCAATGGAGAAAGGCCCTAAATGCTACTTGAAAGTTATTTTGTCTTGAATGTCTTACTGTGTATATCAAACAAAGAATGGGATCATTAAAATAGGAACAACAGTCCATTGTGCTGCATTAGGCTGCAAATGTATGTTCACATAATCACATTGTCTGAGACTCCATTCTTGTCATAGAGCAGCGGTTCTCAACCTATGGGTCGCGACCCCATTTGGGGTCGATCGACCATTTCACGGGGGTCGCCAAGCAAGGCTGTCCACCATTTTTCCCCCTTTTCCGGTGGGTGCCTTACCTCCCTTGGGCTGGGCCAGCTGGTGGTCGGCCTGCTCCGTCTCTGCCGCTTGCCAGCTACGCCTTGGCCGGCACAGGGGGCGGAACCACGCATGCGCGGTGCTCCCGGGCAGGGAAAGTCCTCGACTTACAACCAGTTTAGTCCTCGACTTACAACCAGTTTAGTCCTCGACTTACGACCGGTTGGGGGTCGCGGCATTAAAAAGGTTGAGAATCACTGTCATAGAGGATATATATTTCACGTAAAATATTCCTATGGAAACCACTATTCTGATCCAGCAAAAATTGCAGTAGATTGATCCATACAAAATTCTTCAGATCTGATGACATTACCCAGCTGGATAATGAAATGTCTGCAAATAAACAACCAAGCTCAGAGAGCATCAAAGACTCCATGTGACTCAGGTCTGGATTCATTTTTATTTCCATTCAATCGTGTGCAATTCTCAGGGATTGCCTGGATAAGTCCCTACAGTTTCTTTGGCAAGGTTTTTCAGAAGTGATTTGCCATTGCCTTCTTCTTAGGGCTGAGAGAAATTGACTGTCTCAAGGTCACTAAGCTGGCTTCATGCTCAAAGTGGAACTAGAACTCACAGACTCCCAGTTTACCCTAATGCCTTAACCCAGCTAATCACTTTCTCTCAGACCTATGAAGGAGGCAATAGAAAATCACTTCTGAAAACCTTGCCAAGAAAACTGCAAGATGTGCATTTACCTCTATGTAATTTTGTAATGATCTAGCTCAGGAGTGGGGAACCTTAGCCCTTTTATGACTTGTGGACTTCAACTCCCAGAATTCCTGAGCCAGCAGTTGGCTCAGGAATTCTGGGAGTTGAAGTTCACAAGTCATAAAAGGGCCAAGGTTCCCCATCCCTGAGCTAGCTATATGCACACTTTTTGTTTTGAATGGAAATGATCATTTTCTTTTTCAGGGACACTAATTTTTATGCCCAATTAACTTTATTTTTTTTGTATTTATTTATTATTTGAATTTATATCCCGCCCTTCTCCTTGCGGACTCAGGGCGGCTGACAATCAATTAAAAACACCACTAACAATCACAAGTTAAAATTAATTAAAATGAAATATTTAAATTGTCTAATTAAAAAGTAATTAAAAACCCCTCTAAAAACCCCTCTTAAAAATTATCCTAGGCCAGTCCCGCTTGTTG
>NW_015387117.1:504474-510347 GCF_001527695.2 Protobothrops mucrosquamatus
GGTGGGGACGGTGGAATGGGCAGCGGCGGGGGGGGCAAGAACAAACTAGCCCCCCCCCGCCAGCCCCCACCCCATCCCTCCCACCATCCAGCCAAAAGGCCTACCCTTCCTCCATCAAGCCGCCTCCAGGTCTTCCAGGCCTTCCAGGCCGTCGGCCAGGCCAGGTTTTCCAGGCCGCCGGGCCGCATCCGGATCCGCCGGGCCGCCGGGTCGCAAACCTCCCAAAACATCCGGCCACAGTCCTTCAGGGCCATCAATCCACCGGGCCGCCCGGCCCCCGACCTCCGGGACCGCCCGGCCCGGCCGCCGATCCTCCCGATCCGCCCGGCCGCCAGTCCTCCGGGCCACTCGGCCGCCACTCAGCCACTCAGCCATTAGGGCCCTTATTTCTTGTCTATATAATTTGCAATGAATAATATTTTGTGGCCTAACTTCAGGCAAGTGCAATATAAGATTTCA
This sequence comes from Protobothrops mucrosquamatus, assembly GCF_001527695.2. Lineage (NCBI taxonomy): Eukaryota > Metazoa > Chordata > Lepidosauria > Squamata > Viperidae > Protobothrops > Protobothrops mucrosquamatus. The sequence continues at coordinate 504,934 of NW_015387117.1, forward strand.
TACTGACAACCAGCACTTTATACCAGATGCACTTTAGAATTGTACATTCAGTTTGGTGGAGTCCATAAATACTGTCTACTGAAAAATCTGATAAAAAGTGTTGTCTTGACTACTTCCTAGCTGCAGAATCAGGCAAGCAAAAACAGAGAAAAGAAAAACAGAGTTTTGATGAACTGTAATATCCAAAACTATTCTAGAAACAATTACATTGTCAAATCTAAATTATTTGTTGAAGAGAAATGTAATGTAAATAGCAAGGCAACAGCATGTGCACTCAAAAATAAATTGGATTTTAAATTATGCTGATATACAACTACCCCAGTATTAGATGATGTTACATTTAATTCACGACATAGGTAAAGAATGATAATCTAGCTTTCATTATACATAATGTCACTTCTGCTAATGGAACTATATTTTTAAGTTGTTGCTTTGATAAAAACAAAAAAGAAAAAGAAAAGAAAACTCTCCATATAGAAATGTAATTTCACATATAGAGTTGCTATTCCAAATATGTAAAATGCGTTGGCATTGTTGCTTTGACCAATATACTCTCTACCAGCTGGTGTTTTTGAAGAGGGATGGAAGTAATAAGAATATTACTCTTCTTACAGAATAATTACCAACTAGTCTACCCTGCCAAGATCTATTCAGATACTTTCATCTATAGAGAAATGAGATTGGATAGTATTCTATATAGTGAAGCATATCAATATGATATAAAATCTGATGCTATGCTATCATTTCGGTATCATAATCACAGACCATTACACCCACACAGGGCTTTGGGGATAGCTTTTCAATCAACAGAATATGTATTTCTTTCTTAATCTTTCTTAAAGAAAACCCTTGCATTCCGATTTAGTAAAAATTACATCCAGCCCAATTAAAATCAATAGATCTAAATGCTCAGTGCCTAATTAGGAAGTCCAGTTCAGATATATCCCAGGTGCAGTTGGCTGAGGATGAACACAGTGACTTTTAACCATGATCAGAATACTAGTTCATCATAAAAGCATCCTGTAGTGACAGTTATTACATCTGCATCATTGAAAGGTCTCTCTCTGTAACACAAATATTCTGGAGATGACTGGCTGAACCTGAGGATAAGATCAACCTGTGGTGGCACAGTGGTTAGAATGCAGGCTAACTGCATTAGAATGCAGTGCTCACTGCCAGGAGTTTGATCCTGCCCAGTTCAAGGTTGACTCAGCCTTCCATCCTTCTGAGGTTGGTAAAATGAGGACCCAGATTGTTGGGGGCAATATGTTCACTCTGTAAACCGCTTAGAGAGGACTGTAAAGCACTGTGAAGTGGTATATGTATACTGTAAGTCTAAATGCTGTTATTATTGCTATTTAAAGCATCATCAGGAGTCCTCATGCCCCTGAAAGAGACTTAAGACCAATTCCCCTTGAAGGCCATTGATGCTTATCTGGTGCCAATTTGCCTTGACCCTTAGTGGATCAGATTCTTGTGTATAGGGTTGCATGGAATAAATTCATAGTGCTTTTGAACTCTACCCTGACTCCTGGTTTCTTGTGCCTGAAATATTTTGCCTCTCCACCAACTATTTATCTTTGCAAAAATAGTTAGATTTGGCAGAGAGAAAATGAAGCTTTCTAGTGGATCTAGTACGGGTAGTCCTCGACATACGGCCTCAATTGAGCCCAAAATTTCTGTTGCTAAGTGAGACATACATTAGGTGAATTTTGCACCATTTTACTACTTTTCTTGCCACAGTTGTTAAGTGAATCACTGCAGTTATTAAATTAATAACATGGCTGTCAAGTGAATTTGGCTCCCCCATTGACTTTGCTTGTCAGAAGGTTGCAAAAGGTGAGCACCTGACTCTGGGACAATGCAACCATCATAAATATGAGTCAGTTGCCAAGCGTCTGAATTTTGATTATGTGACTATGGAGATGCTGCAAAGTTGTTAAGTGTGAAAAACAGCCATAAGCCACTTTTTTCAGTGCCGTTGTAACTTTGAACGGTCACTAACGAACTGTCATAAGTCAAAGACTACAACAGTGAAGACCACTCCAATGTGCCTTACCTGCAACTGACACCATCACAACAACCTCTAGGGCTTGCTTCTGTGTGTGGTTTTCACATATTTTGATGCTGGTGGATATCCCTAGGAAGGAAATGTCATTTCCAAATTGCAAAGGCCAGCTGAGAAGCCACAGTGTGTTACTGCCTAATTTTTGAAAAGTTAACAGTGGATTTAGAAGTTTAATTTAGCTGTTGGTTTTATCTACTAACTATGTTTTTATATTCTAAATAGATATCAGGCTAAGTGGGTTGGTAAACCAGATTTTAGAAATTCACAAATTGTGTATCTACTTTGCAAGGGAGAGGAGTTATTATCTTATATTTATCATATTCAGCTAGGGGAACAATTTATGTATATATTTGCTTTGTTGTTGTTTTTTGTATGCATTTTTGGGGGTGTAGTCTTGTCTTATTTTTGTATTTTTTTTCCTTTTTGGAGTTGCATTTTAACCTTTTGAACAAAATAAAAATTTATTTAAAAAGAGAAAAGAAAAGTTGATCTACGCTCCTAGTGGAGGAGATTCCTGCCTTGGCCCACCTCCTTGCTTCTGGCATCCAATCATAGCAGCAGACTGCACAATTATGAAAAGAAGCTTAAGTCTCCAATTCTCAGTACATCAACATTAAAGAGTTTGGAAGCTTTGTACTTGCCAGGTAGATAAATACAGGTGATTCATTCTCTTTCTCTATTATGAACAGGACAAAGGGATTCCTCTTTAGACATAAACCTGAAAGGGCAGGATGAGACACTCAGTATCCTTCTGGCAGAGAAGCCAATATTGTTTGATGGTTCTTTGTGCTCAGCTAATGATTCAAAAGTGGTCATTAGCACTAGTTCAATTCTTCAACAACTCCACAACTCTACTTTTTGTTCCAATTTCAGTGGTATAATCCTACTCTCTGATGCTAAACTGCCAAACTTCCTTAATATACAACCTCAATTTTTGAACACTTACGGTTCTGAAATTGCCAAGAACATTTTTCTTTCCATTTTGTATTTTCTGCAAACTGTGCAGTTTAACAAGCCTGCAGAGTTTTGATAGCTCACAAATGACATGCCTGCTTTCCTGGAACAATTTTGGAGGGATAGTCCTCCAACAGAACCTAGCGTAGAAAACTCACAATCATAGGATAATCCTCCTATCTAGGGTACTTGCAGGGTGAAAGAGAGATGCTAAATGACAGTTCTTCTTAAACCTATATTTATTTATCAAGACAAATAGTATGGCTCAGGAAAAAAATGGAAGCAATTCTTTATTGCAACCCTTAACTACAGCTGTAGCAAAAAAAAAAGTAGCATGTAGCACTGTATATAAACAAAACAAAATGGGGAAAGGGGTCAATTTCTCGCCCTTAAATCTTGATAGCATCTCATGTAGTATGGAACAATCAACCTGATTCTCACTGAGGAAACATCAGATGCTCTCTGAGTGTGTCTATAACCAAACAGAGAGGCTCATACAGATCCTACAGTTCCACTGGAAGTTACCTAAAAGATTGTGTCTTGCAGGAAGGAAGAAGAGGATGGAGCTATTGTAAAATCTATCTATGTCTCTACCAAATATCTTCTCATTCTCAGCTTTAATGGAGCACCAGTCTGGTCTGATTTTACTTATAAAAAACCTTAGATGGCTACCCATGTTATATAAAACAACCCTAGTAAACATAATTTTCATAAACTCGTACATACCTTGTCAACCACCATAACGCCATCCTCCCCAAAACACCGATACAGGGCTGAGCTCCTATCCAATCTTAAGGCAAGGTGAGATATAGAAAAGTCTCACTTCCAAGCTCCACCAGGTAACAGCATTTAATAGAGAGAATCTGAAGGGAGCTCACCCTATCCAACCTAATGAAACCAGTAGATGTTATTAGGGAGAGATTATCCTTCAAATATAGGCAAACTTAGCCTCTTCTAGGCAGCACTCAGAAAAACACCATAGATTTGCCTTTATGGAGCAAAGTAATTTCACTACTTCTCATGATTGGGTTCGGTGGAGGGCCAGGTTGGTTGACATAGCTGATTGGTCATTTTGGGATGGATCCCACATTACTGCCCAGACTCAGTTTTTTTTTTCATGGTTAAGCCTTGCTGGTTATACATAAGAAGTGAGCTATGTAATGAGGCAGCAGAAACACAGAATGGGACAACATGCCACAGCCAACTCACCATGGACAAACTTGCCATGGGACAACTCACCACAGGACAATTCAATAATTCAGTTTAATTATTGAAAATCATTTAAACATTTTTTCAATGTTTTTCATTCACATTTCATTATCTCCCTCTTCGTCATCCTTTAATGATTCTATTCCACCATTTCTTCAATATTAATGTAACTCTTGTCCCTCAGTGAGTTGTCTCGTGGCTAGATGTCCATGGCAAGTTGGTTGCGGAGAGTTGTCCTAGACCTGCATAAACAGATAGGCACAGTTAACAATAATGCCACAAAGTTAGGCAAGTCAAACAGAACAAGACGAGGAAAGGACAAATAGCATCTACACCCCTTAACAATAAATGTTTGGGCTAGTCCCCGCAAGGATTGTTTTAACCCTTGTTGTTGAAGGACTTAAACTTCTCCCAGTTTAAAAATAATCTATATAGTATATAATGGACTAATTAGACTTTACATTGGAAACTAAAATGGACTCTTCACATAGAAGGGCGATATCCCATTAAGAGAACAAAGAGTAAAGATGAGAATTGATAAACCATAGGAAGACAAACCTTAACACCCCAAAAGAGCTCCGATGGGCTGAAAATTAAATTAGATATTAAACTGATTAATTGACTATTCATATTAATATCAGAGAGTATATGACATCACTCAATCCCTTTTAGCATTCTCCTCATAGATAATATAGAGTTGCAACATTATAAGAACCCCTAAAGCTGTAGAAAAGCCATCATATTAGTGAACTGCTTCAAAAGGCTATGAAGTGCTTCGAAGGCATCTGATCCAATGCACTACTTTGAAATTGGTGCCCACTTCAGTTCATAAACCTGCTTTGATGGATCAATGAAACCTTTGTTGGTCCAAAGTACTATTTGAAGTTTTGCATAGACTTAGGCTCTCCTAAGTAGTACGACTAAGTCTAAATCCAACTTTATATTCCTAATGAGCTACAATTTACCATGCTTTGCCCTTGTGTGTAATACTGGAATTGTGAACAACTGAGATATACATGGATATAGCTGTAGAATATATAGTAAAAGATTTTTCTGCCCAGAGCAAAATTTATCCTTTGGATGAAAGAACATGTTATTCAGTCTAATGCTTTCTATAGAAGGGAATGGAGAATATTTACATAGAACTTTAATGAGTTGCAGCTAAGTCTCTGATTCTTAAAAA
>NW_015387117.1:510360-512172 GCF_001527695.2 Protobothrops mucrosquamatus
TAATACTGGAATTGTGAACAACTGAGATATACATGGATATAGCTGTAGAATATATAGTAAAAGATTTTTCTGCCCAGAGCAAAATTTATCCTTTGGATGAAAGAACATGTTATTCAGTCTAATGCTTTCTATAGAAGGGAATGGAGAATATTTACATAGAACTTTAATGAGTTGCAGCTAAGTCTCTGATTCTTAAAAAGACAGACTCTGAATTTTAAAGAGAAATTCAGTTACCAGTACATACTATTTTAACAGCTGCTTCAAGATGTACTGTATGTCCAGAGGATTTGCTCTGTAATCTTATAACCAAAGCATCTCAAGATGTTCCTTTTGAAGCTGGGGGGAAGGGAGCTCACAGTCATTTGCAGAACATTTTGCCCTTGTTTCTCTTTCATTTTCTCTTATGTGCAAGGAAAGAGAATAAATTCCAAAGAGTGAGGCTGCATTTTCCTTCCTCTCTAGTGGATAAAACCATTTCTTATTTCCATTGGTTTTTGTTTCTGTATAGCCCAGAGGGCTCTTTGGGCTACTGCAATATGTCATCACCACCAGGGTGTTTCTAGATGTCACATGTAAGGGTTGCTAAAGGGCAAGTGCTGATAACTAATTCTCCTATAAAAACAACAAAAAAAGTTGTACATTTAACAAAAGTTGTTTCATCAGAGTGCCAAAAATAAATTGCCCTTCTCTCTACCACAGATCAGTTGGCAGAGAGAGGGGCAACTTATTTTTTTCATCCAAATAGAGTCTGTGATAGCACAATCTTTATTCTTTATACTTCAGGTTGGCTAATATCATCTTCATCTACAGAAGATTGCAAAGCAAATTTTATGTGCCAGTCAAATACATTGTACAGAAGGAACTGGAACTGGAGCAAACAGTCTGGACAAATTGAGTCAAAAAACAAGTCACTGGCAGAGAAATGGTTCACTGGTTTGCCATGATTCAGCCAAAAGTTACACTTCATTGCAGAAAACACTCAGATTCCATTACACACTCTTGACTCTAATATGTAGCATGTTCTGTCACTGTCATTCATTACCCTGCTCCCTGGCCATAGGAGATGAGGTCAGTCGCTTTCACTGAGAATTATAAATGCACTGAGAATAATAAATGCAGCAGAGCAATTAGAGAACATTATATGACTAACTCCCTAGGACATTCAGTTTATAACTGAAACAAAGGATTCTTTGAATAAATGTAGCAACAATTCTGAATAACCAAGAGAAATTCGCAAGATATTCTGAAAAGAATCTCAGTTGTAAGCAACATTGAGAAAAATCTGAATAACTACTAGCATAAATCTGCAGAGCAAACAATTCTGCCAGCTGTTGCCCAATTATTGGGCTGAAGATGTCTTGATCTTGCCAGATCTTGAATTCAGGTGTGCATTCTCTGCTCCAGTAGCCTTAATTGCCTCCACTCAGTGGATCTGGAGGAGGAGCAAAGTCCCTAACATCGTCTCCAGATGTGCTCTCTTGTGGAAAGATGTCTTGCTCAAGTTTCTTGCCAACAGCTGGCTGGAATCGTATTTTGTCTCCTGCAAGTCCTGATCCTACGAAGCTATCAACTCCTCATCAGAGGACACAGAAACAGCCATGACACCCATGTCTCTCCTATGATTACCTGAGTATTCCTCCTACCTTAGATGCAGAATTTCCTGTGATTTCTCTGATCTTCTTTAAAAGATTTCCTTTTCCTTTTTTATTATTATATTCCACTATTTGTTGACATTCTGTATTAAGATATCTTTCCTTGTTCTTTCTTGTTTGATGTTGGAAGTCTGCATTAATTCATCATACATCCTTTTTG
>NW_015387117.1:512709-516533 GCF_001527695.2 Protobothrops mucrosquamatus
CTCCTATGATTACCTGAGTATTCCTCCTACCTTAGATGCAGAATTTCCTGTGATTTCTCTGATCTTCTTTAAAAGATTTCCTTTTCCTTTTTTATTATTATATTCCACTATTTGTTGACATTCTGTATTAAGATATCTTTCCTTGTTCTTTCTTGTTTGATGTTGGAAGTCTGCATTAATTCATCATACATCCTTTTTGTTGCCTAAGGCTTTTATCCTCTTTTTTTCTGGCTATCATGATAGCTTGTTCTGAAAGCCTCTTGGATCTTTTCCTCTTTGAAATTTGGGGGATATTTTTCTGCTTCAATTTTCTCAGGATCTCTTATCTCACCCATAGTTTCTCAGGTTCTCTTTGCATAAGTGAAGAATACAAAATTTGTTTCTTAATGATTCTACATTCTGACTATGTGTTCATTGGGTTGTATCTTACTTGTGCACCCACTCTTTAGTTTCTAAGTTTAAACCATGTATTTGACAACCAATAATTCATAATGTTCTCTACAATCTGCACCTGGAAGTGTCCTGGCTGAACAGATTGCACTTTTTCACCTTCTGCTTCCTATTATGAGGTCAGTTTGATTCCAATAATTTCCATCTGGTGATGTCCAGGTGTAGAGTCTGTAGTTCTGTTGCCTGAACTTGATATGGTCAATAAAAAAAGGTTTATCTTTGCAAAGCTTTGTTAATCTATCACTCCTGTTATTGCATCTATTCAAGCCAACTGTTATCACTTATTTATTTTCTGGCTGGCTGGCTTAAGGACCATTTCTATCCATAGATTCTAAACTCCCTAATATGAATTGAGATTAAAGACATATAAGTTAAATAAAAAACAAGAGATTCATCAAAATGCAAGAACCTGCAAAGATGAAGTCAGGAAAGCAAAAGCTCAGCATGAACAAAGACTTCCAACAAAAATCAAAGATATTTTTTTTAAAAAAAGTTTCTTTCAATATGTTAATAACAAGAAAAAAGTCAAGGAAACAGTTGGTCCACTAAAGAGAGAAGATGGCAAAGAAGTAACAGGCAGTAGGGAGAAAGCAGAGCTGTTTAACTCATTCTTTGCATCAGTCTTCACGCAAAAAGAAACTATAGCCCAACCTACAAAAAAAAACAACTAAAAGACAGACTAGAAATAAAAATTAAAATAAGCAAGAAAATGGTAAGAGAACACCTATCTAATCTTGATGAATATAAATAATCAGGACCTGACAGATTACATCCCAGAGTTCTGAAGGAGCTGCCAGCTATTATCTCAGAACCATTGTACTATATCTTTCAAAAATCCTGGAGCACTGGGGCAAGGAAGTACCTGAGGATTGGAAAAGGACTGATGTGGTTCCCATCTTCAAGAAAGGGGGGGGGAATAGACCCAGGAAACTACAGATCAATTAGCCTGATATCAATACTTGGGAAGATCCTGGAAAAGATAATCAAAAAACAGATCTGTGAACATCTAGAAACAAATAAAGTTATAACTATTAGTCAGCACAGGTTTGTTTAAACAGATCATGCCCAACCAATTTTATTTCATTCTTTGATAAAGTAAATTAGTAGACCAGTGAAATGCCCTGGACATATTATACTTAGATTTCAGTAAGGCATTCGACAAAGTAGACCACAACCTTCTTGGTAAGCTAGAAAAATGTGGAATAGACAACATCACCACCAGATGGATTTGTAGCTGGCTGACAAACCATACTCAAAGAGTAGTTCTTAATCATACTACATCTACATGAAGGGAAGTAAAGAGTGGGGTACCACAAGGTTCCGTCTTAGTCCCAGTACTCTTCAATATCTTCATAAATGATTTAGATGAGGGAATAGAAGGGGAACTCATTAAATTTGCAGATGACACTAAGCTGGCAGAAATAGCCAACACCCCAGAAGACAAGTTCAGGATCAAAAAAAATATTAACAGACTTGAACAATGGACCTTATCCAACAAAATGAATTTTAATGGGGAGAAATGCAAAGTTTTACATTTAGGCAGGAAAAACCAAAGATATAAGTACAGATTAGGCAAGAGCTGGCTCAAAAACAATAACTGTGAGGGGGAACTTGGAGTCCTAATGGATGATCACTTGAATATGAGCCAGCAGTTTGCCACAGCAGCCAAAAAAGCTAATACAATCCTGGGTTATATAAACAGAGACATAGAATCAAAATCACGTGAAGTATTAGTACCACTGCAATACTGAAACCAATTTTGGTCACCACACTGCAAAAAAGTTGTTGAGACTTTGGAAAAAGTTCAGAGAAGAGCAACCAAGATGATCAAAGGCCTGGAGATTAAAACATATGAAGTACGGCTGCAGGATTTGGATTTGGCTAATCTAGAGAAAAGAAGAACTAGGGGTGACAATTAACCAGTGGAACAATTTGCCTTCAGAAATTGTGGGTGCGTCATCACTGGAGGTTTTTAAGAAGAGACTGGACAGCCACTAGTCTCAAATGGTATAGGAGCTCCTGCTTGAGCAGGTGGTGGACTAGAAGACCTCCAAGGTTTCTTTCAGATGCTATTCTATTCTATTCTATTCTATTCTATTCTATTCTATTCTATTCTATTCTATTCTATTCTATTCTATTCTATTCTATTCTCAGAAGTCACGATAAAAACATTAATGACAATGATAAAATGCCTTCCATTGACAGGAGGGGTAATCATAACCCTGGATGGTTAACTTACTCAATTCCTTCACTTTTTCAACTTTTTTAACCAATTATCTATCAACCACCTATGTATTATCTATATCCTTTCTTGATATTGCACTTAGCACTTACTAGAATTTATCTCAATGTCTCCTTCTATTGCATTTATATTAGGGGCATATCTCTGCATAACATTATCTGCTTATTCATTCATTCCAGCAGATATAATCTTGTTATTGTGTTATAGCCAAACACAAAACAATATTCTTTTTGAGTATCATTACCACTCCATTCCTTTGAATGGATTTGTGCTCAGCCTGGCAATTTATATACCAATCTAAGTATATTATTTATAAGATATCCAACCTGATAGTTTTCTTTCTGCTTTGGCAATTTCAATTTATTCTTGGTTTGTATTTTTTTCCATTCCATATTTTGATCATACATGTCCTTGTTTTAAAAAAAACCCTCCTATTTCAATAGTGGCCCTATCAGTACCAGACTTTTTTTGCTCCTTTGGTCTGGCCGCATCACCACATCCCAATTCCATTTGTGGAAATACAACAGCCACAACTATAGGAGTTTTCCTCAGAGTGTTAACTTTCCTGATATCTGCCTGTCCTTTATTGCCATGGGCTGTTCTTAGCTTCTCTCTTTCTCTCACTGATCAAAGTGAAATTCTGGACTAGAGTTCTGGATCGGAGTTCCTATTGATGCCACTCTCAAGGTAACTTGAATTGCTGAACCTTCCCAGCACATCAAGATGGTAATCCATGAATGGGATAGATGATGTAGAAGTATACAGATAAAAACAAAGCAGATGGAGGGGAAAAGCAATAACAGAAAACTATCTGAGGCAAGATCTATTGCAGTTAATTCTCCCAAGTCACTGTATAACCAATGACTCTGATCCCTCAGGACACTTAGCTAAATTTAATGAAGGAGCTAATGTCTTCTTGAAACACCCAAGGGGGGTTTTAGGTTGGATTACATTTAATCCAAAATAGATATAGTAATCACAGTGTTACAGTAATTCAACCCAGATTGTTGTCTTGTAAGAACACCTACACTTCAAAGGATCTTTTATATACATTCCTAGTCTAAAGCGGGAAAGGGAGAGTGACTCAAAACTAATCCACTCCATTGTTGAACTCACTGCCAAAGTTTGGTAG
>NW_015387117.1:517196-531162 GCF_001527695.2 Protobothrops mucrosquamatus
GGTTTTAGGTTGGATTACATTTAATCCAAAATAGATATAGTAATCACAGTGTTACAGTAATTCAACCCAGATTGTTGTCTTGTAAGAACACCTACACTTCAAAGGATCTTTTATATACATTCCTAGTCTAAAGCGGGAAAGGGAGAGTGACTCAAAACTAATCCACTCCATTGTTGAACTCACTGCCAAAGTTTGGTAGGACGGAACACTTTCAAACATTGATTGGCTGCAGTAGGCAAACCATGATTATTGACACTTGCCCAATAAGGCAGAAGTTAATAATAATGAAGCCCTAACTAGTATTCTAAAACATATCATCGGGCATCTATCACTTCGTAGAAAAGGTAGGTGAGATCTCTGTTATTCGGTCAAGGATTTATAATTAGGTTAATTGATTGTGTGAATCTGGCCAATACATGTTTAGGATGAAATTCAGTCACAATACTCTGATTAAGAATCTAATATGCTTTCACCATCTGCTATTGACACTTGCCAGTACTAAAAGAAGCAGCAAAGCCATTATGCAATGCTATAGCACCTACTTTCTAGATGTAGTATTGTTTTATGACTTCTGCAATAAATATCCTACCTATAAGGATGGGAATAAAAGGTATACCATAATGGGTGGAAGGACTAACTGATGTTTGGCAACAAGGGGAAAATAGAAAAAAGGTTCAGATTTCAAAGGGAATGGAGACAAGCCTCATAAAATATATATGGATGCTCTATATATGGATGGTCCTCGCTAAGCAATCACTATTGGGATCAGCAATTCTGTTGTTAAGCAAAGGGGTCACAAAATGAAATCATGACTGTGCTTATGATCTTACTTCAGTTTTCCTTTGTTTGACAGGCCTTCAAAAGTCATAAATACAAGGACTTGCCACAAAGTCACTTTTTCAACAGTGTTGTAACTGAATGATCCGTAAATGAGACAGTGGCTAAACAAGGAATACTTGTATTTGAAAGTCTTTCATTCTGAATTTCTTCCATCTTTGGAATATATACAATATCCACATATATTTAGAAATAATGAGAGAGGAGAGGGAGAGGGGGAGAGGGAGAGGGAGAGGGAGGGAGAGAGTGTGTGTGTTAGGGAAAAATATTTTTTTCACATTTAAGTTCTTAGCAGTATCCATGAAGCAATAATTCATGATCCCATTTCTAATGGGTTTTATGATATTTTATCAATGAAAATTCTGAAGTTTTAAGTTATTTTTTTTTTTATTTGTTCTGTTTCTTCTAACTTACTAGGATCCTGAAAGTAACCATTTGTGGTTGTGAAAGTAAACCATATGGTGGCTTATTGAATAATGTTGTAAAGAATTACATCCTGGTACAAATCAACAAAGTGACATCAAAAATTTAAAAAGCAAGTGCCTAATAATAAAATTAATTAGTATTTAAATGTGGACTTGTAGAACAACATAAACATGTATAAGAAAAAATTTAGAGATGCTGATATTAAAACAAAGCAATTCAAATCCAAAAGCTGTCAGTTAAATCATGTACGAAAATTTTATCGACATTACTTGGGAAAATGCATAAGGAATATATGCAGAACCCTTCCCTGAGTTATGCTATTACTGCATCTGATTCCTGTCTAGACTTTGAGATAGACCTGCAAGATTAAGCTATATTCATTCTTTCATCAATATAGATTTATTGCAACGAAGCGCACTGAGGCATGATTTCCACATTTATTTGTTCTTGCAATTTGCAGCCAAACAATATATATTTTCAGCTGCATTACTAGAAGACAATTGTGGATCAATATGATCATGTTAATTTTTAAGAAGCGATTGTAAGGTCAGCAGGACACATTCTTATAACATATTATCCTCTGCTAGTGATTGCATTGCTTAAAGGCACACAACTTCTCATTTCTCGGACACACAGAAAATAACTGTGCAAATATTGCATGCCAGCAAAAATAGTATTAATCCTGCATGTAATCTAGAGCAACTAACTCAGGCCAATAAAACCCTTTGTGAACAATATATTATGAATTCCAACATCATCAGTGGGATTGTTTCTGACTTTAATACTAAATGCTTAATAAAAATTAAAATAAAATGGACGTGGAAAAAAACCCAAGCATTTTGTGCCTGTTACTCAGATTAAGATAACCTTTAACCTATTCACAGTAGGATAATCTTTCACTTTAATCAAAGCACTTCATTGTTCAAAATCTCATTTTCGTAAATTTGCATTGAGAAAAATGCTATACAAATCATACAATTCTTTAAAGGTTATAATAAAATAAATTTGCATCCTCCTATACTAACAGGCACTCAAAAACTCCAGAACAATCCAGCATCTGGCCAGGCATACCATATCTGACTATTAAAAAAAACAACAGAAGACCACAAAATGGCAGCAAAGAGATGCAGACAACTTGACGTTCTTTCCTATCTTTGTGAGTCCTCTACATTTTTGTAGTCCAGATATGATAAGCCTAAAATCAGAGGCTTCAGAAATTAGAAATGTTAAATAGTGACTAATTTCTACATGCAAATGTTGTCAGACAGACCTCAGTGCTAACTGGGTGCTGCTTCTGGCATGGTCATTGAGCCCAAAATTTCTGTTGCTAAGTGAGACAGTTGTTAAATGAATTTTGTCCCATTTTATGATCCTTTTTTTCCACAGTTGTTAAGTGAATCACTGCAATTGTTAAGTTAGTAACATGGTTGTTCAGTGAATCTGGCTTCCTCATTGACTTTGCTTGTTAGAAGGTTGCAAAAGGTGATCACATGACTTTGGGACACAGCAACAGTCATAAATATGAGTCAGTTGCCAAGCACATAACAATGGGGATGCTGCAAGGGTCTAAGTGTGAAAAAGAGTCATAGGTCACTTTCAGTATCATTGTAACGTCAAACAGTCCTAAATTGTAAGTAGAGGACTACCTATATATAAAACGTTATCTTACTTGATCTTGAAAAGTTGTTGCTTCCATCCATCTGTAAATAGACAAGAGCCTTTACAACCAATGTATTCTTCCTGCTATGCTGGCTTCCTTGTTTGCTAGTTCAGCAAAGAGAAGGTAGTTAAGACAATGGACAGAGAATCTTAGCAGTACCAGAAGAAGAAGTCAGGAGAAATATCCATCAGAATTTTAAAAGATCATTTTTTTCCCTCTTTGCATTTTCCTACTCAGCAGAACACTGTACACTCAAAACAAACTGCCATCTAGAATCATAGAATCATAAAAATACAAAATCATAGAATCACAGTATCACAGAATCACAGAATCATAGAACCATAGAATCAGTCATAGAATCATAGGACTGGAAGAGAGATGGGAAGACTTCTAGTCCAGGACTTTTCAACGTTTTCACAGATTTTAGGACATGACAATATTTGAGTACCACCAGTGCTTAGCAAGATGTCAAAAACTTGATAACTAAAAACAAAAAAGGGGGGGGGGATTTTGGGTTTTACTGATTAAATTCATTTGTTGTTATAGAAATGACTAGTTTATAATATTATGGAAAAGTAAAAAGTTGAGGTTCAATGTTAATGCTTCCTTCTACTGCAACAGAGGAAGTATGTTCTTTTTTTTCCTTTTTCCCTTCTCCCCTCACTTTTTCCCCCTTTCCCTCCTCACTGTCCTACTATTTGCTTTTGTATTTTTGTATTTTTTTCTATAATCTAATAAAATGTTACAAACTGTAGAAAAAAGGGGAGAAAGTACCGGTTTTAATTTCTTCGGTGGCAGTTCCTTTGCTGAATCACTTTCCCTTTGCACTGACAAATGTATGATGAATATATCTATATTTATTAATATGTACCACTACCCACTGGCTGGTCGGCCCTTTTTCCTCTCTCCCTCTTCTCTTCTTCCTCCCTGCCTTCTGGGCTCTCCTTCTACAGTGTAGTAAGAATGCACCCCCCCTTCACTGTACCCTCAAAGACACAGGAATCAAGTTCAAAGCAAGAAAGGCTCACAAAAGCCTCCCAGAATAAAGAAACACTAAACACCAGGGGTTTTTTCTTTAAGCTGCCTCAGACGTGTCACAATGTTGCAACCAGAGCCTGAAAGGCTCCAGCAATTGCAAAAAGCAATAACCTTAAATTAAACCTGTTTACCTACAAAGAAAACTTGCTAAAAGCCATAGACAGACTCAAGATAAGGGGATAAAATTAGTTACATTTGTTTAAAGGGATTAAAACTACGGAGACCAACATTTTGGACTCATTGAAAGCCTTTGTGAAACAGACTAAAATATTCCAATAACCAAAGCACGCAAACTGACCCTCTGAATTACAAAATGCTGTAAAAATTGTATAAAAATACTTATGGTAACCCAATCAAGCTGCCAGCTGATCTGGAATGCACTGGCTTCCGAAATAAACCAACCTCTTTTCCAACATGCTCGTCTCCCGGCTTTTCATTTCATCAGCACTGATTGCATTCTCCTGGCTGGAGAAAACGAATCAGGGAACCTTTTCCTCCAGCAACAGCTTCTTCTTCTCTGTCTCTTTTTCCTCCCTGCCTACTGAGCTCTCCTTCCACAGCTTCTTCTCCATCCTCTTTCCCACCAAAACCACCTCCTTCTCCTCTCCCCCCCTTTTTCTCTTCAGTTCATCTCCAGCTACGCACTGCTTCCAGAAGCACCAATCAACTGGAGCCCTGTGGTGCTCCTGGGGCTTCTGCCAAGCCTCAACAGTCTTGCAGCTCCAGCTGCCTCTCCCTCAGGCTTAGGTTGCTTCAGCTCATTCCCCTCCCCCACTACACTTGTCTAGGAAGGTCACATACCAACTGCCACATGCCAAAGTACTACTGGTGGTACACATGCCACCGGTTGAAAAGCCCTGTTCTAGTCCAACCCCCTGTTCAGGACAGGAGCCAAATTCCTTTTTCTCATCCCATTATTTCCCGCTCCCCACAAATAAATTTCTCAAAGGACAGATTTTGCTTGCATAAGAAAATGAAACTGGGAGATTTTGCCTACCCATACAAGAAATCCCAAAGCACATAATCTTACAAGATAGGACTGGAACTGGCAGCCACACAGCATGGCTGAGAGATATGCAGGCTGGAAGGAGGGGAAGTGTTACCAATGAAATGAAAATCACCAGTGTATGTTGAACATACACTGTTGAGGCTTGAAGACCTAAATAAGAGTACTACTTTTAGCCTCCCCATTTCCACTGATGGTTACCTTCTCTCTGCTGGGTAGCAGGAGAGGAATAATTTTCATAGAAAATAAATCTTTATCACTCCAAAAGCTTTATAACAGTTTGTACAGTATGCCTTGCTCTTACTGCTATTTTCCTCAGCGGTAAAAATGGGAACTCTGCCATTAATAACTGCTGAGCTGGCTAGGCCTCTGAAGAGCCTGGTATCTCGTTGCTTGACAATTTACAGAGATGAAAGGTGCTAATCTTTGTTCTGAAGTAAAACCTATCACCTACATCATCAAGGATTTTTTTCCCTAGTACTTTCTGGAATTACACCTAAGAAGGAAAAAGAAAAACCAGCAAAACTTGAGACTGTGTTATATATTGCTATAGGTAGTAATATTTCAGGCTCAATTAACACCAGCCAAGCATTTAGAGAAAGCAATTTGGTGAAAATATTCTTTGTGCCAGTTTAAGATTTGTGATGATGAGGAGAATGGCACCCTGTGGATCATAACATTATAGGGCCGAATTCAAGATCAAGAGAACTCATCATTTCTGTTCATGAGGGTGAAGGTGCCTTCTCCGAGCTTGTGGGTTGGTTTCCGAATGTTTCATTACCAAGCTAGGTAACATCTTCAGCAGAGTTTAGGGGATGTCAGTGTCAGTGTTCTTCTCTTTATAAGGGCTTCAAGTGTAGGTGTGTCAAGTGAGGGCCTTGTGATGGTTAGATGTGAGTCATCAGTGAGAGGCCTGTGATGGGCCTTTTGATGGAGAGGTTACATCAGGTCAGGGTTCATTTCTGTTCATACTGCATTGTTCAGACCAGCCTTAGAACAATGCAGCTTCTTCTGGGCATTGCATTGGCTGGAAGACATTGGTAACTGGAATGTGTCCAGAGATGAGCGAATATGATGATAGAAGGCCTGGGAGAGGGAAAAAATGTATGAGGAATGATTTGGGATGTTGGGGTGATATTTAACTTGGGGAAAGAGGAGGTGTTAGCTGTTCTTACAATATCTAAATATTTGGTTTTATTTAGATTGTTTTTGTTTTGCTCATGGCGCAAAGTGCTTTTGGACAAATAGGCGATCATATAAATTGGATGGGCAAACAAATAAATGTGAAAAGAATAAAGATGGTCAGGCTTATTCAATGTTGATTCACCAGACAGAAGAAGAAACAATGGGTTTGAACATGAAGGATATGGGGAAGAAACGCTGGACTCTCTTCTCTGAGAGGAGTTTAAAGAGAAATTAGATGACCATCTGACAGAAGTATTGTAGCAATGGATTGCTCCACTGAGTAGGGAGCTGGGCTAGGTGATCTCCAAGATTCTTACTAACTCTTAAATTCTTTACTTCTGGAATACATTTGTTTGCAATTAATAGGTCCAACATAAAATACAAGTGAAATTGAAATCTTGGTTACAAAACTGTACAGTTACAACAGAATAAAACTGAAATCACTCTAATGCAGACAAAGTAATGCTTACTTAGTCATATGGCCCCTGAAAAAAACACTTAGCCAGTTTTAATAACATCCCTGTAGTTTTGTCAATCAACAGTTATTTGATGTATGGTTTAACAGACCTTCCTGGTAGCACAGTCAATATGGCTATGCAATGCTTCAAATTCAAAGTCAAAAAAAGAAAAAAAAGAAAAAACCCTCTTCAGAGCCCAGAAGGGCAAAGCATGTAACATCTGTCTGAAATATCTTAAACCAAACATGTTTTCTTTCCCCAGGACTGTACTGCAGCTGCTTTAAGGAGTTGCCGACGGGTGCTACAAGACATTCCCTCATGATTCAAAGCACCTTTTGGCCTTCAGATCCAAAGCACTGCATAGCCTCAAGAACTAATAACAGGGCAATCATTTCTTGACAAGTTCCAGCATAAAAATGACAAAACAAAAGAACATATTCCGCTGCTTCCATTTCATGGTTACTGCTGAAAGGAGTTTGTTAAAAGCCAGCCTACCTCACAAGTGAAATAAACATGGAAGCGGGCTTACGACTACATGCATTTTGAGTGGGGTTTCCATCGTTTTTATTTCTGTAGAACCACAAAAGAATTTATTGTCAATGGATAGTTTAAAAGACTTACACAAGAACACTTTTTTTCTTGCTGAACCCCCCCCCCCCGAACTATTCCCCTAGGCCTGAACAATAGAATTGTTTTCATTAAACAGAAAATAGAATTATTTTCATGAAATGCTGGTGCAATCTTTAAAAGTCACGCTTTTAACATATAGAAGCTAAAGTAGTGAATTGTGGCTTTCCTCAATCCTGGAAACTCACTGGATTGTTATGGAATTGAAATGACAGAAGATCATTTCCCCCCTCCCCTCCCCCCAAAAGCCCCCCTAAGCTACTGGATGAAAGAAAGAAGGAGAAAGAGAAAAGAGGAAGGGGGAACAGACATAGCTGCTGTACTTCAAAACAGCCACCCATCCAGCTGCCTTTGGATTGTATGAACCCTAAATCAAAATTGTATCCAAGATGTACCATCAATGAAAAATCATGTGGAAATACATTTTTACATCTATCCTGATTTAAATAAAAGTAAAGAAAACCAGTAGGGTGGCACCATCTATTAATCACACAGAGAACAAATACAGAAATGCAAAAATAGTGATAGAAGTAAATAACTGTGATGTTTAAAATATAGCTTTTTGTGTAAGATATTCTGATTAGAGGTTTATCACATAAAAACACAAAAGCTAATGCTATTTTTTTCATAATGAACAATTAATGAATAAATGTAATTAGCAGGATGTGGCCTCTCGTATCTCTCTGGCAATAGTTTGACTTGTAAACTTCTTGTCTCTTGGAATTGTAGTAAAAACCTCTGAATTAACGGTGAGATTTTTAGAGTAGTAGTAATCAAGTATTCTCATATTCTTATCACCAGTCTTTTCTCATTGTCAGCTTATTCCTATTTATAGTCTGAGCCTGTATGGTCTTTGACTAAAGCTAAATAATGAGGTCAACGTTTCAAAGACTGGGAACCAAAACCATTCAATTTTGTCCCCTCAATTATCTGTCTTAAAACTATTTAAACTACCCTTGGGGAATATATTTCCTATATTCTCTCATCCCCTGTTAAGTAGTACAGGAACAGTTTGAAGCTGATGGACTGTTTCAGGGGTTTTTTTCCCCTTCTGGTTGGATATGACCTTAAATATTTATAAATTATCTCACTGGATATCACTTTCTGAAGGCAAGTTTTTTTTTTAAGGAAATGCTTAAAAGAGGAAAGAAAGTACAACACACTTTGAAAAGACTAAGAATCAAGAAATTAGATAAGTTTGTGGTCAATCAGAATTGCTTTAGCAGTTGTTCCAATATTTGAGGGGCTGCCACAAAAAAGAGGGGGGTCAGCCTATTCGCCAAAACACCAGAAGGCAAGACAAGAAATAATGGATGGGAATTAATCAAAAAGAGAAACAACTTAGAGAACCTTCCTAACAGAGCAATCAACCAGTGGAATGGCTTCCCTTCTCCTGCTTGTGCAGAGGATTGGGCTAGAAGACCTCCAAGGTCCCTTCCAAATCTATTCTGTATCCTAGTCATACATTTTCTTAATTTTACTTAGAGTTAAGGCTACTGTCCTAAGCATACTTCCAAGAAAGAATGGATGATATTGATACTTTCCAAAGAAAATATATTCCTAAACATGTAGGTACACATGTTGTAGTAACTATAAGCACAAGGCCATTTCATGGACCAAGTACTGATAATTTGGGCATACTGTGTTATGCAGGTTGCCTAGCAAGTAGCATCACACACATTGGGATATGATGCTTTCTCAACATTATTTCTTTACTTTGTTCCCATTAAACACAACAATGTCAATATGTTAAACATTCAGATTCGTTTGAGACTAGTCATGTGTGCCACAAGTGAGAACTCTATATTGATTTGTTTGAAGATCCATTTGTTTGAAGTTTTGACTTTCCACAGTATTCTCAGTAGTCTTCTGCAACAGGTGTTCAGAAGCATCCATATCTTCTTACTTTGCTTGTTCAAAATCCAACTTTGTTTTCACAGAGTGTCACAGGGAAATCCATGGCTTACACAATTCTTATATTTATAAGTATAGATACATTCTCTGCCTCCTTTTAGCAATAATATAGCAAATTTGATTTCTCTATATTCCACCTGGTGATGTCCATGGATAAAGGCATTTTCGTTGTTTGAAGACATATGAGGAAATAGAGTGGCAGAAATAGATAAATCTGTCTCCTGCTTCATTTCAGTTTCCTAAGCTATATAATCCAACCATATTTTCCAATTTCATGTTTCCAGCTTTGGCATTCTAGTTTCCAATCACAACCAATATATCTTGCTTGCACATTCTCTCAATTTCAAAGTGAACTTGATCATAAAACCTATCAACCTCCCTTTCTTTTGTTTTGGTGGTCAAAGCATAAACTTGAATAGTCATCATATGGAAGGGTTGTCCATGGAGTCTAATTGATAATATTCGGTTATTGGTTATATTGTACCCAAGTACTGTTCTTGCTATATTTCTCCTTACTATAAATGCTACATTGTTCCTTCTTTGTTCTTCATGTCCTGAGTCATAAATAGTGTGATCATCTGACTGAAAGTATCTCAGTTCACTGGTATCTAAGATATTAGTCTGTAGTCATTTCATTTCATCTTTCAGTCTGTTGAGCTTTCCTGTGTTCAGACTTCGTACATTCATTGTTCCCACTGTAATTCAGTTTTGGATTTTCTTTTCTGTATGGCAGCATCAGCCATGAGATACTCCAAAGGCTTTTATCTAGTCATAAACACCATTAGCACTGCGAAAGACACTCAGCTTTTCTTCAGTAGTGTGTTGAGTGCCATCTGGCACTTTATTGTCCAGCATTTTGTATTTCCTGTCTATGTGGTTTTCTTGGTTAAAATACTGGAGTGGTATACTGTTGCCTTCTCCTGCACAGTGTGAATTGATGCCTTTGCCATTGTCACTAAAATGATCCTCTGCCTCCAGCATCTTCATACAGAAGGAAACCCTGGTGGTGCAGTGGTTAGAATGCAGTACTTCAGGTAAACTCTGTCCACAGCCTGGAGTTCAATCCTGACCAGCTCAAGGTTGACTCAGCCTTCTATCCTTCTGAGGTCAGTAAAATGAAGACCCAGATTGTTGGGGGCAATATAATGACTCTGTAAACCACTTGGAGAGGGCCATAAAGAACTATGAAGCAGTATACAGTATAAGTCTACGTCCTATTGCTATTGCTATATCGCTACTGCCCAATATAGGTTCCTGCTTGCTTTAGATGGGCAGCTGGAATGACCTTCATGCTCTGGGTGATTCTGCTGGGAATAAATTCTCTTGGCGTGCACTCCCAGCATTTTTCGCTCGTTCTTTCATGAAGCACAATGAAGCAGTACAGAAGGCCTTGGGGGCAGGGACTGTACAGATGGTCCTCGACTTACGACCACAATAAGGCCAAAAATTATGTTGCTAAGTGAGACAGTTGTTAAGTGGTTTTTCCCCCCATTTTATGACATCTTTGCCACAGTTGTTAAGCGAATCACTGCAGTTGTTAAGTTAGTAACACAGTTTTAAAGTGAATCTGGCTTCCCCATTGATTTTTGTCAGAAGTTGCAAAAGGTGATCCTGGGACACTGCAACCATCATAAATATGAGTCCATTGCCAAGCTCCTAAATTTTGATCATTGACCCCAGGGATGCTGCAATGGTTGCAAATGTGAAAAAGAGTCATAGGTCATTTTTTTCAATGCCTTAACTTTGAACGGTTGTAAGTTGACTTTAGTCCCATTCAGGCAACCACTAACCAAGTCTTAACCATAAGACGTGACACCTATACTTTTTGTCCTAAGAAATAGGACTGCGTACATGTTGTAACAGTTAAAAAAAAACTAATTAAAATACCTTACTTCTTTTTTCAGAATTCCAGCTTGAAGAGAAATTATTGCTATTTTAAAAGTTGTATTAATGTAGGGCCCTTAAAGTAGAATAATCTCTTTCTTTTTCAGGCTCATTCAAAACCCTGAAGACAATATTGGGCTGCTTTAATAAACAGCAGAGAAATGTTATACTTGCACTGTTTTTAATCATTTCTTCCTAATCATTTTTGAGGGAGGTATAGCCTCATTGTAAAAGCATCTGATCCTTTCACAGCGTAAGCTAAAATACTCTTATTCAAGGTAAGTAAGTATGAGCTTGCAGTCTAAGCTTCTTGAATAGTAGATCCGTGGGAAACCAGTTCTGAGTTTATTGGAGGAGGAAGAAAATAAAATTTTGAATAAAACAATAGCAACACAAAGGCAATGCAATC
This sequence comes from Protobothrops mucrosquamatus, assembly GCF_001527695.2. Lineage (NCBI taxonomy): Eukaryota > Metazoa > Chordata > Lepidosauria > Squamata > Viperidae > Protobothrops > Protobothrops mucrosquamatus. The sequence continues at coordinate 528,641 of NW_015387117.1, forward strand.
TTGTTACATTTATCTGTTGATATTTTCAACAGCCAGGACTAAAACAAGTCATCAGCAGAAATGCTTGGTGGAATACATGCTGGGAAATCTCGAGTAATAAAGACAGGAAAACACAGGCATTTTTAATATTCTTTTGTGAGTTGCTGCTGTCACTCTTCATTCTTTGCCTTCTCCCCCCCCCCAACCGCTTCTATATTTTTTTTCCTCCTTAGAGGAATGTTGATCATTGCCTGTACCTTCACCTTCTTCTTTTACTCATGGGTGTCAGCCTTGTCAATCACCGTGCAATGATGCAGCTCATGAAAATGTGTCTCAGCAAGTAGCACGGTGACCTTCAGCTCTCTCTTTTGTTGTGACAAACGGGTTTCATTTGCCAGCTGAAGAAATGAGTGCTCCCCACTTCTCCCTTGCCTTCCCAAGCCAAAATAGATTTTGACTTTTAAAAGAGAAGGGAGAGCTAAGACTGAAGATGCCCCCACCCCGATTCCCAAATCCTGCAGCAGAGGTTTTATATAGTGCAAGAAAAAGCCTACACAGCACTGAATGAAGTTTGAACAAAAACGCATATGCGACTATATACTGTAGTCTGCCTCTTTAGTGGACCAGCTTTTTATCCTCATGACAAGAGGCATGGGGAACACAAACTTCTCTTGTGATGTGTAGAGGGGTTAGCCTTTTCCTAGGTAACATTATTCTGGAGTGAGCAGGCAAGCAGACACTGACCATCTAATAAGGCTTGTTAGAAAGCAGCACGCGACCCACAAACTTTCTGGTTTTTAATATTTTACTTATATCATTTATATGGCCACCTGTCTCACACCAGTGACTCTAAGTGCTGTACAAGGATTAAAAACACACACCAAACCCCATGCCACATATTTATTTATTTCCTGTCTTTATTATTTTTACAAATAACTCAAGGTGACAAACACAACCAACACACCTCTTCTGATTGTCCCAAAACAATCCTGTCAGGTGAGTTAGGCTGAGAGAGAGTGACTGGCCTAAGATCACCCAGCTGGCTTTCATGCCTAAGGCAGGACTAGAATTCCCAGTTTCCTAGTTTCTAGCCTGGTGCCTTACCCATGAGGTTATGTTTACTAGGTGAACCACTTAACCATAAGATTTGGCGCCCAAGCATCAACAATAACCCCACTCATAGAAGTGATGCAAATGTCTGGGGAAACAAGCAGGATTTCAGGGTTGGGGCCATCCAAATCCTCAGAAGGATGCTGTCCCATAGAATGGATGCTGCCATTGAGGTGCAACATGTTGACGTTGTTTGATAGAAGGGACCCAGAGCATGTCTTCCATATTAGATTTAATAGGGCAAGCAGAACAATGGGAAAAGGACATTACTGCAAGTAGCCTGACCCTATGCTTTGGAGAGTTTCATTTTCAAGCTTAGGGGGAAGCCAGTTAGCTCACAAAGCAGCAGTGTTAAATGACTGTAACATGAAATACCAAAAACGTCCTGCACCTCTTCACACTGGATCAACTCCTGATTCCAAGTACTCCTCCAGGGCATGTAGAGCATGAGCCAGACAAGAGGGACTAAGGCATGAAAGACCACCCACTCCAGGAATGGGTGCAATTGGTGCAAAACATGAACTTGAGCCAAGATTGCCCACGGCTGCCATCTGATCTTTGAATAGGATCAGTATCCAGGAGGAACCTCCAAACCATGTACCAACTCTGACGGGGGAGGTGTATCCCAAGCAGAATTGCAGATGGAACCAGTGGGCCTTAAAACCCATAGCCACTCGGTCTTTCCCAGGATGAGCTGAAATCCATCCTCCCCCATACAACCTCACACAGCTTTCAGGTGCTGGGAAAGGAACTTGACAGCATCACTTGGTCAGCCCAGGGTGGAGAGGTACAACAAGGTATCATCAGCATATTGATGACACTGTATCCCATGCCAGCAGATGAACTCATCCAGTGCCTTCATGTAAATGTTAAAAATGAGCAGAGAGATGGTAGAGCCCTAAGGCACCTCCCAAAGCAGGAGCCTCAGGCTCAACCTTTCTCCCTATACCAACACAGACTGCAACTGGTCCCAAAAAAGGGACAATTACCATAACATGGTGCCTCCAACTCCCAGCTCCTGAGTTGGCCCAGAAGTATACTATGATTGATGATATCAAAAGTTGCTGACAAATCAGGATCAGGATGGATGCTTTACCCCACCTCAAGCCCATAAGAGATTCTCAGCAAGCATGATCAATACTGTTTTAGCATTGGATAAGGAAGGTCAGCGATGGGGTAAAGATTGTCCAGATCTGCTGATTTCAGTGATGGTCTCTTAAGAAATGCATAGACATTTTGTTGGGTCATTGTTCTTTTGCACTTTAGCTAAGGGAACTTACATTAATATGGAAACTGATTTCTTGCTTTGAGTAGAAATGTTTCGAGGCCACTTGCCTTGAGTTGCCATGTGCAAGTGGACGGCAATATACATTTTCTAAATAAATAGAAGTAAATATGTTCAACCCTGCTTCATCTTGTTAAATGTGAAGAAC
>NW_015387117.1:531852-543936 GCF_001527695.2 Protobothrops mucrosquamatus
GTTCCTCCAGGTCTTCCTGTCCTCTACCATCTTCTGGAGTCCATTTAAGTTCACGCCTACTGCTTCAGTGACTCCATCCAGCCACCTCATTCTCTGTCGTCCCCTTCTTCTGTTGCCCTCAATCTTTCCCAGCATTAGGCTCTTCTCCAGTGAGTCCTTCCTTCTCATTAGGTGGCCAAAGTACTTGAGTTTCAACTTCAGGATCTGGCCTTCTAAAGAGCAGTCGGGGTTGATCTCTTCTAGGACTGACCAGTTTGATTATTATTAAATAAAATTTAAAATAAAAATAAAATTATTATTTTATTTTTACCAAAAATGATAAAAGGAAATAATAGAACAGTCAAGGAAAAATGCTTTTATGGTTCTCTGAGTGAGCCGTGCAGCATAGGCTAAGGAGGAACACTTTTGCAAATACCATTAGAGTAAGTCAATTAAAAGTTCCCAGTTTTTTGTTTTTGTTTTCTCTTCCTGATGCCTTTTCGAAATTACCAGGTCATGTTCTCTAACAATATCATGAAGGAGACAATCAATTTCTATTGTCTGGAGTTTATATTGGCTACTTCTGTGTGGCAGGAAGAAAGAGAGAGAGAGGAATGTAGGAAGACAACAGAGTAGGAAGCCAAATGATTAGAATATTTAGTAGGCTAATATCAATAGCAAAGAGCTCTGAGAGTCCATCTCCATGTTGCTTAGGAATGAAATATAATGTGTTGACTTGAAGCCAAGGATCAGGTTACAGTCCAGACTTCTCTTTTCAGTTAGAAGGGAACATGGTTTCCTGCCTGAGCAGGGGGTTGGACTAGATGACCTCCAAGGTCCCTTCCAACTTTATTATTATTATTATTATTATTATTATTATTATTATTATTATTATTATTATTATTATTATTATTATTATTATTATTATTATTATTATTATTATTATTATTATGTGGTGCTGGGTAAAACCCAATTAAGCTGGTTGGCTTGTTGATTTGCAAAATATATAGCATGCTCAAAGAAGCTGATAGGACATATGTAATATGACAATTGAATTGTTTTATAACAGACAAGGAGATACAAGGGACTCGCAGGAGTCTTCTCCAGCACCATAGTTCAAAGGTGGACACCAGAGAATGAGTAGCAAACCGCTTTTGTATGGCTGCCAAGAAAACAAAACAGATATTTCCATGAAGCCACCAGCAGTCCATCTTAACTTGAACTTACTATCAGGTAAGTTTGGGAAAGTGTCTTTTGCTTTTGTGACTGTGACAGCCTGGCTGTCTTCATTATATATTTTCTTCCGTTTTCTTCTAAATATTTAGATGGTGGCCTTTATTTAGTGCTTGATTGTTCCTGGGGCTCTTCAGGAAACTACGTCAGCATGATAATAAGCACAGCTGTCAGCAATAAAAGTAACATTGGGGTTTAATGCACAAACACTGTTTAGCATGTAGTTGGTGACACAAGACTCAGAGGCAGCTAATTCCTGGCAACTGAGATCCCGGCAAGCAAATAATGATAGCGAAATGAATATTTTATCAGTGCTTTTAACAATGATATAATTGGAACACTCTTTTAAAAAGGAAGGATTGCTGCTAACCCCCTCCCCTTCCCCCCCTTACTCTCTGCTGTCTACCCACCCATTTTTTTGGTTACCATATTGACGTATTCTCGCATTTCTTTTTCATTTTATTGTTCTATTGTTTTACTTCTGTTTGCACTCTTTTCATTTTCTTCCTTTTAATTATTGTAAGCCAGTAAGAGTAGCCCCATGGTGAGATAGATGGCAAATAAAATTAAAAAAAAAAAAATAAAATAAAACCAGTAGATTGTAACGTGGAATCAGCTGGAAATCAAGTAAGGCGTACTACAGCCAGCACCCTGGAGTTCAAATGGCATATAAAGATATCAGTAATTATGGATATTTGCATATTTGAATTTCTACTTCACAAAGATGAGTATTTTTCCAAGTTTTCTTTTGAAATTAGCTGAAGTTAGGAGCATACAGATGTGTATACCAAAAACAAATCAAGATTTACAGGGTTTTCCACCAGAAAATTGAGTATAAAAATATTGTGTATGTACGTTTTGGAGTCCTTATGCATGATTAGATATGGGCAAAGCTTCCTTCAGCTATATCTGTACCCTGTTTGACATTCACCAGCATTTAAAAAGCTGTTTTAAAAAACTCGTCTGTTTGCTGCCGAGTTCCCTCTGTTAAAGCAACATTGGTGCCTGGTTGTTGATGGCTCTCCTGGGAAACGTTGAAGATCTTTGGAAATTCAGCCATCCTCTTATAAATAACAAAGTACCTAAGAAAAAGAACCTGCTTTAATTCTTGCTAGACACAAAAAAATAATTGAGAGAATTGACCTTCACTGAGAAAATGTTCCCCTAAACAGAAGTCTGGTTCTGGATTCCTAATTTATTGCAGTCAGCAAGCATTTTGTCAGGACTAGGGAATTAACATTTCAATACAGCTACAGGGAACATTTTGTTTCATCAAGATCAGTGGGAGGCTAGCTTTGTATAAGAAGACTCTTTCCTGCACCCACGAAGCAAGCAAACCAGTGGACTTAGCCACACAACTGCAGAAACTCTTAACATTTTGGTCTGGAAAATAACTTCCAGACTCAGAAAATGAACAGAATACAGGTACTGTACTCCTTGACTTACAACCACAACTGAACCCGAAATTTATGTTGCCAAGTGAGATATTTGTTAAGTGACTGTTGCCCCATTTTATAACCTTTCTCACCATAGTTGTTAAGTGAATCACTGCAGTTGTTCAATTAGTAACATAGTGGTTAGGTGAATCTGGCTTCCCCATTAACTTGTCAGAAGGTCACAAGAGCTGATCACGTGACCCCAGAATCCTGCAACTATCATAAATATGAACCAGTTGCCAAGCTTCTGAATTTTGATCACGTGACCTTGAAGGTCATAAGTGAAACTCAGTCATAAGTCACTTTTTTCAGTGCCATTGTAACTTCGAATGGTCACTAAACAAACTGTTGTAAGTTGAGGACTATTTACATTTATCCATAACAAACAAGATTGCGATTTTTTTTTCTACTTCCCATTTGGGGCTTGGTACAGTTTGGGGTAGAGTGCTACATCAGGCAACTCCCAAATGTAGGGTAAAAAAATATACTCCTTGCGATTTAGTTGCAGCAAAAAAAGTATTTTTGATAGGAAAGAAGGTAGTGGCCTAGGAGCCAAATCAAATATTAAAATGGGTTGTCTTCCTGAAACGTGCCTTGTGCCCCAGCAACACCTTTTAGTTCTTTACCTGTGAATATGAATCTATGAATTCACCTGTTTTGATTCACCTCTGTTAGAATGGAAGCATTCCTATTCCTAAACTGATCATTATGGCATCTGACAACAACACAGGACAAAACAGAATAGGAGATTGTCCCATCCTTTCAGGACATAGCATTGCCTTAGAAAAACAGAATAGTCATGAGCAACAGCAGAGCTCTTTTCCATGGTTCACCGCTTATCACTCACCATTTGCCAACATTAAGGTCACAGAAGCAACATTTCATATTTGTTGCCTTGGAGGAACTGTGATTGTGTGTCTATTGTCAAATGTAACCTTTATAAAAAGGAGGAAAAACTATTTTTCAGTATAGCTTTATTTATGGCAATATGGGTAATTTATCAAGAGCGAAAGAAAAGCCTTTGGCTGCAAAAGATAAAGTTCCCAATCTTAAATTCACTCACTCTTAGGTCCATCAAAGTCCCATAGCCCACATTCCAGGTTTTCTAGTGGGGGCTGCCTCAGACTTTCATAAGGCTGAGTCCTGAATATGCAGTCAATTGTTCCTTTCTAAATTCAGCCAGGCCAATGAAAATCATTTAGAATAGAATAGAGCTGGAAGGGACCTTGGAGGTTTTCTAGTCCAGCCCTCCACTCAAGCAGGAGAACCTATACCATCTCAGACAAGTGACTGTCTAGTCTCTTCTTAAAACCTCCAGTGATGGAGCGCCCACGATTTCTGAAGGCAGCTGTTCCACTGGTTAATTGTATACTGTATACTGTATGCTGTATACTGTATACTGTATACTGTATGCTGTATGCTGTATGCTGTATGCTGTATGCTGTATACTGTATACTGTATACTGTATACTGACTGTCATAGGGAGGGGAGAAATCTGATGGAAACCTAGATATGGTTTTCATCTGCATCAGAGGCCCTTTCTGCTGATCATGGTCAACAGAGTGAATTTGACCAAGAATCCAATTTTTCTTTGAGGAGGGACTAAATGGCCCTTGGAAATGGCCATTGGTTCTTGGAAAATAGTTCTTGGAAAAAAATAAGAGACTTCTAGCATAGGAGAGGAACAAACATTATTTGGCAGCAGGGGTGAATGGTAATCCTAAAAGGCTTGAAATGGTAATATCTGAGCAGAAGAATGAACTGGATAAGCATATTCTTTTATGTATACAGTAACTTAAAGATCCTGTTTAATTAAAGATTAAACTATTTGCTGGTTTGTTAAACTACTTAGGTATTTCTCCTAGGTGGCATTTGTCCTCTTCTTTTACCAGCTGACTATGGATGATGAGCTAAAGAGATGTGATATTTTATTCCCAACAATAGGGAAAAAATAGTTTTCCCAAAACATCATGAATTGGGAGCCTTTGTTTTGTTTTGTTTTTTTTAAAAAAAGATGATTGAGCAATCCATGTTTGCATAAAAATTGTTTCCTAAATAGACATGTCATTTTAGGAGTAGAGAGGAGGCCAAAGCAGGCAATAAAGTGAGCCATTGTGCAGAAGTCAATTACCATTAGAATGGGCTCTGTTCAGCATGTATACTTGTAGCTGTCAGCAGAACAGACCAACACTTCTCAGATTTTTTTTTTTACTGCAGAGGATGGAAACAGAGCACCTACAGATGCCAGGGAATTCACAATCTGGCCAGATGTAGCCCATGCTCCCCAACCTTTAATAATCCTAGTGATATTTATTCAGAATTTCAGAAAACTCTTGTGCAACCTTGTAAGAGAACTTTGAAATCTGACAACAGTAGGTAGAAGGGGACGTGGCACACAGAACATTGTGGAAAGATGCACAAAGCAGGTAAGATCTTGTGTGGCTTGGTAAGACCACAGTTGGAGTATTGCATCCAGTTTTGGTTGCCATGATGTAAAAAAGATGTTGAGACTCTAGAAAGAGTGCAGAGAAGAGCAACAAATATGATTAGGGGACTGGAGGCTAAAACATACAAAGAATAGTTGCAGGAATATGAGGGATGACATGTTAGCAATGTTCCTATATCTAAGGGGCTGCCATAAAGAAGAGGGGATCAACCTATTCTCCAAAGCACCTGAAGGCAGGATAAGGAAAAATGGATGGAAACTAATCAAGGAGAGAACCAACTTAGAAGTAAGGAGAAATTTCCTGACAGTTTAGGACAATTAATCAGTGGGAAAACTTGCTTGCAGAAGTTGTGGGTGCTCCATACCGAGGTTTTTAAGAAACGATCGGACAACTGTTTGTCTGAAATGGTATAAGGTTTTCTGCTTGAGCAGGTAGTTGGACTAGAAGACTCCAAAGTCCCTTCCAACTCTGTCATTCTGTTATTCTGATCATTAAAGATGGCCAGGCTGCACATGAGCATTATACATCAAACATACATTGACACATTTCAAATAAATGTAAATCATCAACAGAAGAAAATAAAATTGTCTCTAAAAATATTGTAATCATCTACTACTCTATTTACCTTGTATAATGCTGACTTCTATTTAAATGTTTGCATGTATGTATCTGGAAATAGATTCCTACATACTCCTTACTTAGTGGCTCATTTGGATATGATGATGCCTTTTTCATTTTCATTTCTGTGCTTGTGAACTCTCCTGAAGCCTTTGTGATTCGGTGGCAATCTAGGGATTAAAGTATTTGTTCACTTTGAAAAAAAAAATAGATGTACTTCATTTGTTTACACTAGTTTCTTAAAAATCCCTTTTTAATAATTTTAAAACAAAGGCCCTTCGTGTTCTGCACAGAATTAAAAACTGCACTGATCTCACGCTTTACAGTTACATTTTCAGAAGAAACAAAGTACATCAATAGAAACAGCTGGATATCCCCAGAGGTAAGAACGATGCCAGATCAGGCAAACACTATCTTAACACAACCTTCTTTTTTTTTTGGCCCCTTTTTAGTCACTTCCAAAGCTGGTAGGAATAAAGCATCTTTTCAACCCTGTCACCGTTTACAAAGCAAGTCTAACAGCCATGAAGGGTACATCTTATCATATCATGTCAGACTGGAATATATAAAAAGGAAGAAGTTTACTAGAAGTTGTAAGTTTGAGGAGGGTGGGGAGGAGGATTTGGGGTTTTGTGTGTATGTCTGTATGTGAGTGTTTCTCTTTTTTTGCACTTTTAAAAGCACAGTTCAGAAATTCCCCAAACTGCAGCAAATCCAAGATGCAAGATGGAGAAAGAAACATGTCAAGTATTTCATATCCTTCAAACATTTTTTTTTTAAAAAAATCTTTCCAAATCTCTTTTCAAGTGCTTTCCAGGATTGTCACTCTCAAGGCTAGAATTGCTTAAAAATGTTCATCAAAACATTTGGTCAGTGGAAAATTGCTTTTTCTTTTGGTATAAAACAATTTTTTAACAGGATAGTGCCAAGAAAGAAATAGAGAATGCACACATGTAAGTCTGTATTGTTTCTCTGATTTTGCTCCTTTCTCTTTTCTATTGTTTCAAGAATATTTGAAACGAAAGGGGGGGAAAATAGCAACAAAAACGTCTGCAAGATTTTGCAGCTATATCCACAAAGGACTAACATAACAGTAACAAGAAGCAATGTTGAACAGTTTACGAACGCTTGACAAAACTCTTGGCAGAATCAATTAGATTGGTTCTAGTGTTCCAGCTAGCATATCCCTGAAAGAACACAAGTAGATTACCATACTTAATCCTGCAACCTGCCTCTTTTAGATTAAAAAGCATCTGGAAGCTTCAACAGGTGCAAAATATGGCTGTCTGGGTAGTTATATGTGCTCCTAGAAGGACTCACATTGTATCTCTGCTCTGCAAACTGCCCTAGTTGCCCGTTTGCTTGTGGGTCCAATTAAAGGTACTGGTTTTGACCTTTAAGTCCCTACATGCCATGGGGCCAGGTTATCTGAAGGATCACCTGTCTTTGATTACACCTGCCCATCTCATCATGTATGGCAGCATATTGTGGGTCCCATCTCACAGGAACTAAGAGGCAAGCCTTTTCTGCCATGGCAGATGCCCACTGGAACATCATCCCTCCAAAGGTTACCAACCTTTGTGATCTTTCAGAAAGCTCTTAAAACTTGCATTTTTTTTTCACCCAACAAGCCTATGGATCGGATCCCCTGGTAATAGGGAGCCCGAACAGTGGCTGTATTATATGTGATATCATCTCTCTTGTGATCTTGCTTTTTTATACTCATTAGTTTAACTGGTTGTACAGAATGTCTTAATGGCTTACTTTACTGTACACAATCCAGAATCACTTTGTGTGAGATGGGTGGCCATATAAATTTGACAATAAATAAATAAATAAATAAATAAATAAATAGATAGATAGATAGATAGATAGATAGATAGATAGATAGATAGATAGATAGATAAATAAATAAATAAATAGATAAATAGATAAATAGATAAATAAATAAATAAATAAATAAATAAATAAATAAATAAATAAATAAATAAATAAATAAATAAATAAATAAATGTAAAGTAAATGTAAATGTAAATGTAAATGTAAAAGCTATCAATAGCAGTTGTAAAAGGATGCCCTATAAATCTTGCCACTTCAGAAAAAGATCATGGTAGTGTTGGGTTCTTTGCTAACACCCAGCAGCTAGCTTAAGGTTTAGTTCAGATACATTATATTTGAAGCATATTTTAATAGATCTTCAGGCTCATTAATATCTTAGTTGAAAATGAATAGCCATCCAAAAATACTTAAATGGAAAAGTGAGCTAAAACTTCTCAAGGAATATTTTTGTAAGGAAAGAGGTTTCAAGATTTAAAATACAACTTTCCCCCCAAAAATAATCTCCATCTTCACCCCTTGCCTGTAGCAGGTGTCAGTCTTTCCGCAAAATGGCTCAAACAATGTACATCAATAGGGTCCAAGATAGCAGCACAGTTGTTGCTGTGTGTATTTGCAGTAGTAGTAGCTGGGGAAAAAACATGTTCAGAAAGAAACAGAAGCTTTTGTGCTACAGTAATTGATAACAATGAGCCTGCTTTAACACCCTATTCAACCATTTTTCCTGCTCCTGCAGAAATATAGAGAAATTGCCTAGAGTAGACTGACATTTACCTCCTTCTACCACCTCTCTCTGCCCTCCTGGAACATTGCAGGTGAAAAGCCCCGTTCAGAGACTTAGAACTCATCAATTTTATCATCAGTTTTTATTTTATTCCATCGCAGGAAACATGGTTGAAAGAATTGCTAAAGTTGGATGGATATTATACAGTTTCATTGGATGCGGGTGCTCCCCATTTGGAGAGCACCCAAATGAAAAGATGGCAACACTCAACTGTACCAGATTGCAAAGCATGTTAACATTAAGCTTGACACATTTAGAAATGTAGCAATATAAATCCTAGTTAGGCTTAAGCACTGTTCCATTTTGCTGATAGATGCATACTTACTTCCTACAAAGACCCAATCACAATATACAGAAACATGGCAAGGTCATGCAATTGGTAGCAAACTCTACACAAGTACTGGTTGCTTTAGCAGGAGATTTTTTTACTCAAACTTAACTCCTAATGACAATCTGATTCTTTATTTAAAATATCATAGCCAGCCTCCAGAAAATTATCCACCACCGCCATTGGGCCAATGCCAATCTCAAGATGGGAAATGTAATTTTACAGGCTTTTGCTTAATACAATGTCTCAGAAAATTGGATTTTCATATCTTTAACAGAGTCTTTCCCCCCCCCCCCCCAGAGACAGACCAGGGCAGCTTAGGCTTGGTCAGGCTCAAAAAGTAAGCTCAACTGATTATATAGTCTAAAAGACTTTATAGTGGTTAGTGCTCCAGACAATGACATCTACTCCCTCTTTATCTCTTCATTGAGGTGACCAAATGGAATTGGGAATTATCCCTTTCCTTATAACCCCAAAGACAAATGTTTTTGCTTTTACATAAGATGAGGTAAGCACCGCCCTAGAAGAACCCTTGAACTCTACTCATCTAAAATTGACATATCATAGTTTTAAATCTAGCTAATGAAAGTACATGGAAACATTGCAAGCAGGTTTAGCCAATCCAGCAAACAAAACTTAGGTCAATGTTAATCTAAAATTCACAAAGTAATCAGACCATGCCAAGGTACTGGTTTGATAAGGACTGCCAGAAAGCAAAAAAACAAAGAAAAAAGAAGAAGAACTAGGGGCTATCTTTCGGACTATAGACAAGTTCATTACTCAATGGTTCTCCTACAGAGGAAGCATTATAAAAGCTGAATTCCCCTAAAAAGAGAGATGATACATGAAACCTGGGCATAGATAGCAGTGGCCAGTTCAAAATAGTCTGCTAAATATTGAGACAACTGAAAACCTACTCCTCTCCTCTCTAATGTCATACCCCAACAACAATCTTGAAACATATTTTCAAGCTTTATGAGGAGGGAAGAACTCACAAAATGGAGATAATGTTTTAGGAGAACAGCCTCTGCCAGAGTGGTCTCTAGTTTCAGCTGCTAAAGTTATTAGGCAATTAAAACTTAGAAAAGTCCCAAGTCTAGACTTAAAGTCCTCTGAACTGATATAAACCCACTTGGAGTGGTGGACTTCAGTGCTGGCTTCACTTTATATATATATAAATTTTACGCGGGAGAAAACCCGAATAGCCAAAGACCTACATACTAACACCCGCGAAAACCTCAGAAAACATATATATATATGATAATATCAGTAAAATATATATTATCATATATATATATATGATAATATCAGTAAAAATTCGACTCCTGGATATATTCATATCACAAAACAAATCAATTACGATCACCAGGAGAATCCAATAAGGAAATTTTTTTAATAAAACCAAGCTTTCATCGGAAACTTCCTTCGTGCCTAAAGACCCATCCGGTAGGCGATGGATCAGCACATCTAGGAAGGGTAACGAGCCCTGGTTCTCCTCCTCCATGGTAAACCTAATATCCAGATACACCGAATTCAGTATTCCCATAAAGCCAGCTTTTTGACATCGCTTAATGACCACAAAAGAAGATGACCCAGCCAAATGACTATCCTTTGATCCTGCTTAGCAAATCCATAGTAATAAAACATATGACAGACTACTTTATTTTAGACTGCCTGGAAGAAGAGATCCTTCTAGAAAAGGAGCAGGAAGGATTTCAAGTAGATATATATTTGATCAAAGCTGATACTCTCCAGTTTCATTAAAAACTCAGCCATCTAAATCAGCCCTGCCTGAAGATCTCAGACAGGACATTGATTCCATTGCTAACCGCAAAGGTGCTTTTTCAAAAGGCAATTGGACTTTCTTTGTTTTTCCTTGAAGACATTTCATTTCACATCCAAGAAGCTCCTTCAGTTCTCATGGTTGATGCCCTAAACCAGGAAGAGTGTCATTCCTCCAAATTAGCTAACAGATCTATACTTATATTGCTATATGCAGAGCCCAGTAGGTCTAAGGAGAGCTGTGGAAATACTGGCCCATTTTTGTAGGGAATGCTCCTATGTTTAGTGAGGAGCTTCAAAAAATTCCTCTGGACTCTTGAAGGACAGAAAATTGAACAAGTCCCTTATTTTAAGTACTTGGATCTCATGCTATCTTAGACATAATCATATTGCACAGCTTGTTCTGAATGTTCTTTTTTTTTTTTTTTCCCTTTTTTTTTTTTTTCAAATTTTTTTTTATTATTTTCAACATAAGAAAAAGAACACATCACAAGTACATCACAATTGAAACCCCCCCCACCCCCCACCCGGACTTCCCAAACCTGATCCCAGGATACTATTCATCTAAAAGTAACCTTATATTAATATCCCTAACTCCACAAAATATAATTCTACATAAGTAGGTGAAATNCCGAGATCCGGATGATTCCGGATCTCCTTACTTTCCGCCGCGCCCTCAAGACATGGCTTTTCCAGCAAGCGGGCCTGACCTAGGGAGGATTTTAGGTAGGGATGATTTTAAGAAAATTTTAATTGACACACAGCTTCCAATATTTGGCTTTTAATTTGGTTTTATGGGGTTTTTTTGTTCTTTGATGTATTTTGTTTGTATCTGTTTTAATATGCTGTGCACTGCCCTGAGTCCTACGGGAGAAGGGCGGTATATAAATTAAATTATTAAATTAAATTAAATTAAATTAAATCATACAGGCCAATACTACTTTACTGTAACAGCTGTACTGACAGAATCTTGCAAACCTGAGCATGGTTCCTTTCTCTTTCCCCCCCCCCCCCCTTCATCTTTGTATCAACTAGGGAAGGGCTTGTCTGAGACTTTTGCTCAAGTTATTTTCTTCGTTGGGCTCAAGCTCTGCTTATCTGATTATTGCATCAGGCAGAGGTTTCTTTCTCCTGTCTTCAAGGCTATTCACTCTTCCCTCTACATTTGCTCATAAAACTCTCCTCAACCACCCTAAATTATATTAAAAGGTTTCTTAAAATTAAATTTAAATTCAAATCTTGCAAGATGCCATACAAGAATGTCAGACAAACCCCTCTCCCAGTGACACAAAGATAAAGTGAAGGAGGAGAGAAGTATATTGCAAGATTCTATCATTATAGCTGTTACAATAAAAGGATTGCCGACCTGGAAGATGTTGGTTTCTTTATTGTTGTTGTTAATTGCGAAGTCGTGTCCGACCCATCGCGACCCCATGGACAATGTTCCTCCAGGTCTTCCTGTCCTCTACCATCTTCTGGAGTCCATTTAAGTTCACGCCTACTGCTTCAGTGACTCCATCCAGCCACCTCATTCTCTGTCGTCCCCTTCTTCTGTTGCCCTCAATCTTTCCCAGCATTAGGCTCTTCTCCAGTGAGTCCTTCCTTCTCATTAGGTGGCCAAAGTACTTGAGTTTCAACTTC
>NW_015387117.1:547263-559585 GCF_001527695.2 Protobothrops mucrosquamatus
TAGAATAGAATAGAGCTGGAAGGGACCTTGGAGGTTTTCTAGTCCAGCCCTCCACTCAAGCAGGAGAACCTATACCATCTCAGACAAGTGACTGTCTAGTCTCTTCTTAAAACCTCCAGTGATGGAGCGCCCACGATTTCTGAAGGCAGCTGTTCCACTGGTTAATTGTATACTGTATACTGTATGCTGTATACTGTATGCTGTATGCTGTATGCTGTATACTGTATACTGTATACTGTATACTAACTGTCATAGGGAGGGGAGAAATCTGATGGAAACCTAGATATGGTTTTCATCTGCATCAGAGGCCCTTTCTGCTGATCATGGTCTACAGAGTGAATTTGACCAAGAATCCAATTTTTCTTTGAGGAGGGACTAAATGGCCCTTGGAAATGGCCATTGGTTCTTGGAAAATAGTTCTTGGAAAAAAATAAGAGACTTCTAGCATAGGAGAGGAACAAACATTATTTGGCAGCAGGGGTGAATGGTAATTCTAAAAGGCTTGAAATGGTAATATCTGAGCAGAAGAATGAACTGGATAAGCATATTCTTTTATGTATACAGTAACTTAAAGATCCTGTTTAATTAAAGATTAAACTATTTGCTGGTTTGTTAAACTACTTAGGTATTTCTCCTAGGTGGCATTTGTCCTCTTCTTTTACCAGCTGACTATGGATGATGAGCTAAAGAGATGTGATATTTTATTCCCAACAATAGGGAAAAAATAGTTTTCCCAAAACATCATGAATTGGGAGCCTTTGTTTTGTTTTGTTTTTTAAAAAAAAAGATGATTGAGCAATCCATGTTTGCATAAAAATTGTTTCCTAAATAGACATGTCATTTTAGGAGTAGAGAGGAGGCCAAAGCAGGCAATAAAGTGAGCCATTGTGCAGAAGTCAATTACCATTAGAATGTGCTCTGTTCAGCATGTATACTTGTAGCTGTCAGCAGAACAGACCAACACTTCTCAGATATTTTTTTTTACTGCAGAGGATGGAAACAGAGCACCTACAGATGCCAGGGAATTCACAATCTGGCCAGATGTAGCCCATGCTCCCCAACCTTTAATAATCCTAGTGATATTTATTCAGAATTTCAGAAAACTCTTGTGCAACCTTGTAAGAGAACTTTGAAATCTGACAACAGTAGGTAGAAGGGGACGTGGCACACAGAACATTGTGGAAAGATGCACAAAGCAGGTAAGATCTTGTGTGGCTTGGTAAGACCACAGTTGGAGTATTGCATCCAGTTTTGGTCGCCACGATGTAAAAAAGATGTTGAGACTCTAGAAAGAGTGCAGAGAAGAGCAACAAATATGATTAGGGGACTGGAGGCTAAAACATACAAAGAATAGTTGCAGGAATTGGGTATGGCCAGTCTAGGGAAAAGAAGGATGACATGTTAGCAATGTTCCTATATCTAAGGGGCTGCCATAAAGAAGAGGGGGTCAACCTATTCTCCAAAGCACCTGAAGGCAGGATAAGGAAAAATGGATGGAAACTAATCAAGGAGAGAACCAACTTAGAAGTAAGGAGAAATTTCCTGACAGTTTAGGACAATTAATCAGTGGGAAAACTTGCTTGCAGAAGTTGTGGGTGCTCCATACTGAGGTTTCTAAGAAACGATCGGACAACTGTTTGTCTGAAATGGTATAAGGTTTTCTGCTTGAGCAGGTAGTTGGACTAGAAGACTCCAAAGTCCCTTCCAACTCTTGTCATTCTGTTATTCTGATTGTCAATGCTGCAAATACTGTATATTCTTGCTTTGACAATGTGCAGAACTGTCTGGTATTTATATAGTTAAACCAGCAACTGGAAAAGAGGGAGGAGCATAAGGATAGCCCGGGAGAAAGAAACCGGAAGTAAATCACATCTTCCAAGTTGATTGGAAGATGTGAACCATGACCCTACAATAAGGGAGTGGGAAATGCTTGGAATGTATATGCGTAACGGAAGAGAAGCAGACCTAAGCATTTCCACCATGCTGTACTGACATCTCTGTAACCTTAATAAATGCTTTTAGAAGAAAATATGCCTGAAAGTCCTTTTAAGTGTTTCGTTAATCAGACACATGACACTGATCATTAAAGATGGCCAGGCTGCACATGAGCATTATACATCAAACATACATTGACACATTTCAAATAAATGTAATTAATAATAATAAAAAATAAAATAAAATTGTCTCTAAAAATATTGTAATCATCTACTACTCTATTTACCTTGTATAATGCTGACTTCTATTTAAATGTTTGCATGTATGTATCTGGAAATAGATTCCGACATACTCCTTACTTAGTGGCTCATTTGGATATGATGATGCCTTTTTCATTTTCATTTCTGTGCTTAGGAACTCTCCTGAAGTCTTTGTGATTCGGTGGCAATCTAGGGATTAAAGTATTTGTTCACTTTGAAAAAAAAATAGATGTACTTCATTTGTTTACACTAGTTTCTTAAAAATCCCTTTTTAATAATTTTAAAACAAAGGCCCTTCGTGTTCTGCACAGAATTAAAAACTGCACTGATCTCACGCTTTACAGTTACATTTTCAGAAGAAACAAAGTACATCAATAGAAACAGCTGGATATCCCCAGAGGTAAGAACGATGCCAGATCAGGCAAACACTATCTTAACACAACCTTTTCTTTTTTTTTGGCCCCTTTTTAGTCACTTCCAAAGCTGGTAGGAATAAAGCATCTTTTCAACCCTGTCACCGTTTACAAAGCAAGTCTAACAGCCATGAAGGGTACATCTTATCATATCATGTCAGACTGGAATATATAAAAAGGAAGAAGTTTACTAGAAGTTGTAAGTTTGAGGAGGGTGGGGAGGAGGACTTGGGGTTTTATGTGTATGTCTGTATGTGTGTGTTTCTCTTTTTTTGCACTTTTAAAAGCACAGTTCAGAAATTCCCCAAACTGCAGCAAATCCAAGATGCAAGATGGAGAAAGAAACATGTCAAGTATTTCATATCCTTCAAACATTTTTTTTAAAAAAAAATCTTTCCAAATCTCTTTTCAAGTGCTTTCCAGGATAGTCACTCTCAAGGCTAGAATTGCTTAAAAATGTTCATCAAAACATTTGGTCAGTAGAAAATTGCTTTTTCTTTTGGTATAAAACAATTTTTTAACAGGATAGTGCCAAGAAAGAAATAGAGAATGCACACATGTAAGTCTGTATTGTTTCTCTGATTTTGCTCCTTTCTCTTTTCTATTGTTTCAAGAATATTTGAAACGAAAGGGGGGGAAAATAGCAACAAAAACGTCTGCAAGATTTTGCAGCTATATCCACAAAGGACTAACATAACAGTAACAAGAAGCAATGTTGAACAGTTTACGAACGCTTGACAAAACTCTTGGCAGAATCAATTAGATTGGTTCTAGTGTTCCAGTTAGCATATCCCTGAAAGAACACAAGTAGATTACCATACTTAATCCTGCAACCTGCCTCTTTTAGATTAAAAAGCATCTGGAAGCTTCAACAGGTGCAAAATATGGCTGTCTGGGTAGTTATATGTGCTCCTAGAAGGACTCACATTGTATCTCTGCTCTGCAAACTGCCCTAGTTGCCCGTTTGCTTGTGGGTCCAATTAAAGGTGCTGGTTTTGACCTTTAAGTCCCTACATGCCATGGGGCCAGGTTATCTGAAGGATCACCTGTCTTTGATTACACCTGCCCATCTCATCATGTATGGCAGCATATTGTGGGTCCCATCTCACAGGAACTAAGAGGCAAGCCTTTTCTGCCATGGCAGAAGCCCACTGGAACATCATCCCTCCAAAGGTTACCAACCTTTGTGATCTTTCAGAAAGCTCTTAAAACTTGCATTTTTTTTTCACCCAACAAGCCTATGGATCGGATCCCCTGGTAATAGGGAGCCCGAACAGTGGCTGTATTATATGTGATATCATCTCTCTTGTGATCTTGCTTTTTTATACTCATTAGTTTAACTGGTTGTACATAATGTCTTAATGGCTTACTTTACTGTACACAATCCAGAATCACTTTGTGTGAGATGGGTGGCCATATAAATTTGACAATAAATAAATAAATAAATAAATAAATAGATAGATAGATAGATAGATAGATAGATAGATAGATAGATAGATAGATAGATAGATAGATAAATAAATAAATAAATAAATAAATAAATAAATAAATAAATAAATAAATAAATAAATAAATAAATAAATAAATAAATGTAAAGTAAATGTAAATGTAAATGTAAATGTAAATGTAAATGTAAATGTAAAAGCTATCAATAGCAGTTGTAAAAGGATGCCCTATAAATCTTGCCACTTCAGAAAAAGATCATGGTAGTGTTGGGTTCTTTGCTAACACCCAGCAGCTAGCTTAAGGTTTAGTTCAGATACATTATATTTGAAGCATATTTTAATAGATCTTCAGGCTCATTAATATCTTAGTTGAAAATGAATAGCCATCCAAAAATACTTAAATGGAAAAGTGAGCTAAAACTTCTCAAGGAATATTTTTGTAAGGAAAGAGGTTTCAAGATTTAAAATACAACTTTCCCCCGAAAAATAATCTCCATCTTCACCCCTTGCCTGTAGCAGGTGTCAGTCTTTCCGCAAAATGGCTCAAACAATGTACATCAATAGGGTCCAAGATAGCAGCACAGTTGTTGCTGTGTGTATTTGCAGTAGTAGTAGCTGGGGAAAAAACATGTTCAGAAAGAAACAGAAGCCTTTGTGCTACAGTAATTGATAACAATGAGCCTACTTTAACAGCCTATTCAACCATTTTTCCTGCTCCTGCAGAAATATAGAGAAATTGCCTAGAGAAGACTGACATTTACCTCCTTCTACCACCTCTCTCTGCCCTCCTGGAATATTGCAGGTGAAAAGCCCCGTTCAGAGACTTAGAACTCATCAATTTTATCATCAGTTTTTATTTTATTCCATCGCAGGAAACATGGTTGAAAGAATTGCTAAAGTTGGATGGATATTATACAGTTTCATTGGATGCGGGTGCTCCCCATTTGGAGAGCACCCAAATGAAAAGATGGCAACACTCAACTGTACCAGATTGCAAAGCATGTTAACGTTAAGCTTGACACATTTAGAAATGTAGCAATATAAATCCTAGTTAGGCTTAAGCACTGTTCCATTTTGCTGATAGATGCATACTTACTTCCTACAAAGACCCAATCACAATATACAGAAACATGGCAAGGTCATGCAATTGGTAGCAAACTCTACACAAGTACTGGTTACTTTAGCAGGAGATTTTTTACTCAAACTTAACTCCTAATGGCAATCTGATTCTTTATTTAAAATATTATAGCCAGCCTCCAGAAAATTATTCACCACCACCATTGGGCCAATGCCAATCTCAAGATGGGAAATGTAATTTTACAGGCTTTTGCTTAATACAATGTCTCAGAAAATTGGATTTTCATATCTTTAACAGAGTCTCCCCCCCCCCCAGAGACAGACCAGGGCAGCTTAGGCTTGGTCAGGCTCAAAAATAAGCTCAACTGATTATATAGTCTAAAAGACTTTATAGTGGTTAGTGCTCCAGACAATGACATCTACTCCCTCTTTATCTCTTCATTGAGGTGACCAAATGGAATTGGGAATTATCCCTTTCCTTATAACCCCAAAGACAAATGTTTTTGCTTTTACATAAGATGAGGTAAGCACCGCCCTAGAAGAACCCTTGAACTCTACTCATCTAAAATTGACATATCATAGTTTTAAATCTAGCTAATGAAAGTACATGGAAACATTGCAAGCAGGTTTAGCCAGCCCAGCAAACAAAACTTAGGTCAATGTTAATCTAAAATTCATAAAGTAATCAGACCATGCCAAGGTACTGGTTTGATAAGGACTGCCAGAAAGAAAAAAAACAAAGAAAAAAGAAGAAGAACTAGGGGCTATCTTTCGGACTATAGACAAGTTCATTACTCAATGGTTCTCCTTCAGAGGAAGCATTATAAAAGCTGAATTCCCCTAAAAAGAGAGATGATACATGAAACCTGGGCATAGATAGCAGCGGCCAGTTCAAAATAGTCTGCTAAATTTTGAGACAACTGAAAACCTACTCCTCTCCTCTCTAATGTCATACGCCAACAACAATCTTGAAACATATTTTCAAGCTTTATGAGGAGGGAAGAACTCACAAAATGGAGAGAATGTTTTAGGAGAACGGCCTCTGCCAGAGTGGTCTCTAGTTTCAGCTGCTAAAGTTATTAGGCAATTAAAACTTAGAAAAGTCCCAAGTCTAGACTTAAAGTCCTCTGAACAGATATAAACCCACTTGGAGTGGTGGACTTCAGTGCTGGCTTCACTTTATATATATATATATATAAATTTTACGCGGGAGAAAACCCGAATAACCAAAGACCTACATACTAACACCCGCGAAAACCTCAGAAAACATATATATATATATATATGATAATATCAGTAAAATATATATTATCATATATATATATGATAATATCAGTAAAAATTCGACTCCTGGGTATATTCATATCACAAAACAAATCAATTAACGATCACCAGGAGAATCCAATAAGGAGGTTTTTTTAATAAAACCAAGCTTTCATCGGAAACTTCCTTCGTGCCTAAAGACCCATCCGGTAGGCGATGGATCAGCACATCTAGGAAGGGTAACGAGCCCTGGTTCTCCTCCTCCACTGTAAACCTAATATCCGGATACACCGAATTCAGTATTCCCATAAAGCCAGCTTTTTGACATCGCTTAATGACCACAAAAGAAGATGACCCAGCCAAATGACTATCCTTTGATCCTGCTTAGCAAATCCATAGTAATAAAACATATGACAGACTACTTTATTTTAGACTGCCTGGAAGAAGAGATCCTTCTAGCAAAGGAGCAGGAAGGATTTCAAGTAGATATATATTTGATCAAAGCTGATACTCTCCAGTTTCATTAAAAACTCAGCCATCTAAATCAGCCCTGCCTGAAGATCTCAGACAGGACTTTGATTCCATTGCTAACCCAAAAGGTGCTTTTTCAAAAGGCAATTGGACTTTCTTTGTTTTTTCTTGAAGACATTTCACTTCACATCCAAGAAGCTCCTTCAGTTCTCATGGTTGATGCCCTAAACCAGGAAGAGTTTCATTCGTCCAAATTAGCTAACAGAGCTATACTTATATTGCTATATGCAGAGCCCAGTAGGTCTTAGAAGAGCCGTGGAAATACTGGCCCATTTTTGTAGGGAATGCTCCTATGTTTTGTGAGGGGCTTCAAAAAAATTCCTCTGGACTCTTGAAGGACAGAAGGACAGAAAATTGAACTTATTTTAAGTACTTGAATCTCATGCTATCTTAGACATAATCATATTGCACAGCTTGTTCTGAATGTTCTTATTCTTTTCCTAAATGCTCTTTTTATGCTCTTCAGGGTAGTCCTATACATACCAGCTACTCTAAAACTTTTTGAAGCCAAGATGCTTGTACAGTTCCTCTATGAAGCATAGTTAAATCCAGGCGTCAACTATGAGAAGCTGGAGAAAGTTCAAACTAGCTTCCTAAGAAAGTTATTCCAGATACTCAAAAGGGTATCTAATGTCACCCTATATTTGCAGGCAGAACTCACAGAACTCAAAACAAGGGCATGTATATGGGCGTTCTGATGCTGGCTAAAAGCTCATTTTCAGCCTCATGGTCTGATGCATCTTATTACTCTGTTAGATAAATATGATTTCTTTCGGAAGCTCTAAATAAATGACAGGTTACAAAAATTGGGGTTTTCAAGTGTGATGCTGATGCACTTGGGACAAGATTAGGCAATAGTAGCTCTTTCAAAAAGCTCCTTGATATAGAATTGCAAACAGGATATAGCAAAATGTCACTTAGCCTTCAATTGGAGTGCAAGAAATTATACTTTAAACCAGCATTATGTTTAGTCCAGCTTACAAACAATAAATTTTAGAGGGCCTTTACATTATTGCAATTTAATATCTTACCGTCAACAGTATTGAAGGGCAAACATCTCAAAATCCCCAATACTGAAAATATTTTGCCCTTGGAAAGATGGAAGCACTGAATCACAAGATTACATCCTGCCGTACTGTAATTTTTGCCACAAAACCCGCAGTGAGTTACTAACACTTCTTCTCTGTATCGTTCCAATTTTAGTATATGTGCTGCCGAAGCGAGCATAACACTTCTTAATCCATTTCCAGCTCAGGTAAAAATATTCTACATATAGCTTCTTTAAATGAATAAAGATCCCAAGATAACACTTGCTGTTACAAAGTTTGTATTTGTAAACTGTAGAATTCATGTCTATGGAGATTCTCAATCATCCAGGTCATGGCTGTCCCAAAGGTGCTTTTCCAAAGGGCAACTATACTTTCTTGTTTTTTTTTTCTTTGAAAACATTTTGTTTCTCATCCAAGAAGCTTTTTCAATTCTGTAGAATTCTGTAGAATTCATGTATTATTGACAGAAAAGTAGACTAAGCACAATTACCAGCCTTTTACCATTCATGCTACATTGTATTTTGCATTATGTGCTACCGTATATTGTCTTTTAGGCAGTCTGAATCTGTGATTAATTGAATTCCTAGACAGGTAGGCAGGCAATAGATGACTAAATGATTGATTGATCATATAGTCCACCACCACCATCACTTTCTGAGATGCAAAGTCTCCAAGATTTTTGTGGAATCTAAAAACTTTTTATTGGATGAAATAGATATTTACTTGTAGAAGTTTAAGACACCTATTTTTCCCCTTTCAAATTCCAATACCTTTCCCACAAATCAGATTGAGCTTTCATAGGGAACCTCACTATTTTCATGGGGAAAAATCCAGGCCAATCATTTTGATCCTGCTTCTGTCTTGGTTTGTTTTCTTAATCAGTAGAAGGAGTTTTGATATTGACAAACTATTTTATTTTCATCATAGCATTCTCTATGGATGAAGGGAAAGGCGTCAGATTTTTAATTTAATTTTGGTATTTTTAATTTTAAATAATAATGTAAAGTCTCCAACTCATTTGGATCCTTATAGAGAGATAAATACATGTATGTGCATTGTTCCTTGTTTGTTTATTTATCACCTTCATATGTCCACTTATCTCACAGAAGTGACTCATGGTGCATTTAAAGAATTAAATTGGGAGACTAAGATGGCCATTTCTAGCTCGTTCTGCTTTCATCAGTTAGCCATACCCTTTATGGGATTCGAACCTGGGCAGTTTACATACTAGGCAGTGATTTAACCACCAAGCCACAGGCTCTCCTCCCCTCTTTGCCAGCCGAGTCAAGGGAGTATATACAGGAAGTTTTTCAGACAAACCAGTCTGATTGATTACACCTTGACATTTTTAACTGCTATACTGCAGTTTTACTTTTTACAATATATTTTGCCTTGCAGCCCCCCAACTAGGGGCGTTAAGCAGGCTCAAGTCGCAACTGCGAAACATTTTAAATCCAAATTTCTTTTTCTGACAAAGAGTTAAAGAATTAAATTGGGAGACTAAGATGGCCATTTCTAGCTCGTTCTGCTTTCATCAGTTAGCCATACCCTTTATGGGATTCGAACCTGGGCAGTTTACATACTAAGCAGTGATTTAACCACCAAGTTTTACTGCAGTAAAACTGCAGTATAGCAGTTAAAAATGTCAAGGTGTAATCAATCAGACCGGTCTGTCTGAAAAACTTCCTGTACACACACACACACACACACACACACACACACACACAACAATGAAGCAGATAATAGAGAGCTGGGATAGGGATTTTTGGGATCAGTTAATTGAGTGAGGTCTACCTGAACTCCTCCTACTTCTTTGCCTCCGTTGTTCCTGCACTAACAGACTTCAAATGCTTTTTCATACTGTGTGGCAACTGCTTCATCAAGATATTAGGAAAGGACAGACCAGACAATGCTGTGAGGAATTTCCATTGTTCTGTACAGATAACATTAATCAGATTCACCTTGACTCCAATGCTGAGGCAGGTCCTGGTCTTCCTCGTATAGATTTTATCCAGCTTGTAGAACTTGGGGACATAAACATGTGTGGGAAAATGAGGGTTACCATCTGGACAGTACAAGCCCTGTGATTAAGGGAGATGATATATAACATCTTGAAGGTAGGATGTAGCAATTAAAAAGCCCTGCCTTGATCAGGAAGATATCTAAAGGTCCATCCCAACTATTCAATCCCTAAAGATAATTGAGAAGACCTCACAAGTGGCCTCACCAATCCAAATTCATTAGGATGGAAATGATTTGGAATTTATTTCAATCAGGATTTCAGTTGGGGTAGGAAACTGCTTTACACACTGGAAGGGATGGTCTACACTGGATAGTAGATGAGAGAGTGTAACCCAGTACTTCTCGGGGGCTTTTGATGTTATCAGCTATGATATTATTCTAGGCAGTGTATGTCAGTCCTATGAGGCATACTAGGTGACAAAATAAACTTCACAGAGGACTAAAAATTACTTTCATTTAGATCAGCTATAAACATTATAATATTTGAATTTATTAGCCACCCAACTCTGTTGAGTGGACCCTGCAATAATCTTTCTAGTCAGAAAAAACTGTAACAAAACATATATTATGTGGTCTTCAGAAAATTACAAAACTGTCAACCTCCATATTCAATGCTTCCATTCAAAGCACATGAGTAGAGATGGACAACAACTATTATGAATTATTTTGCTGATTAAACTAAAAAAGGGAGGGCAAGTAGGAATCAAACTAAATGGACATTGCTACCAAGGATGTATAAATTTGATTATACCCTCCCAAAAAAACCCCCTACAGTTAATAGCAGTGAAATGAAGAAAGGTTGTGAAATAAAATATATGTTCTTGCTAATGTATCATTTTAGAAAAACAATTGAAAAATTGTTTTTATTGCTCTAAAGTGCTTTCTTTGTATTTTGCTAATAAGAAACCAGATTTGCCATTTGAGGTCATTAGCTTGCAAGTTCATCATTAGCCTGCTTTTGAAGCTGCTTAAGTTCTGAGCTAGAGCAATTAAAAATCCTTTGCTGTATCTCTGATATTTTGCTTCACAGGAATTATTTGCTGCAGCATAATCTGACTGTAGCTTGGCTTTAAGAGGCATTAATGTAATGTAATTAAACATTTCAAAGATAATGGCCAGGTAGCAGGTTGGGATCTGCTGAAGCTAATTCCTGTCCTAAGTGGAAGTTAGCAGTGGAGCCACTTTCTGACCTCTGATAGCTAGAAAATCAGATGGTAATAATTCTCAAGGGAATTTTTTTGAGAGTTACATGAATGGGAGTGCCATAAGGTATATCCTTAAGGGATTTGATGTTTGTGAATTCCTATCAAAAGTAACTTTTTCACTTTAATAAAAAAAACATGACAAAAAAATTACCCAACTAAGTAACATCTTCAGTTCTAGAATATAGTGGGATTTGGTTTCTGTTTCTGTTTATATACAAGTGACACATATATAAACAGAGATCAAATCCTACTCTCTTCTAGCACTGATGATGTTACCTACTGGTAGTTGGGTAATGAAATGTCTGCAAGAAGACAACCAGCAGACAGCACCTCGGACCTCACAGTCCAACCCTGAGCTATAAATATTCTCTTCTGTTGGAAATATGTTTGTATTACTTATCTTCCATGGTATATGACATGTATTTGTTGCTGATTTTGTTTGCTGCTTTTATTTATTCATTACACTGTTTTCATTGTACACCAGAGTGCCTGATATTATCCATTAGGCATATCATTCTGGGAAAATATAAAGTTTGTTTGCATCCTAGAATTTAATTAACTCAGAGGAGACATTTAACAAAACTCTGCTAATGTATGAATACTATTTCACAAGCTAGATTTTGAAGATCAAACTGATGATGTGTCCAGTCTCAAACAAGCATATATTTCTGAAAAGAGTATAATAAAATTCATGTGCTTCATACAGATCCTACTGCATTGTCAATACTTTCATAAACCTGGGAATGTTTAATCAGGCACTCATTACATTACATGTTGCTGGGCTGGTAAGGCAAAGGTTCTGATAATTGAAGGAGGCCTTCCAAATCCTGCAGCTTCAGAACATACCCCATTTTGCAGAGTATAGTATTAATTATTCCCATATTTATACAAAGACATTTGTGGGAGTAAATATGGGTAGACTGACTTGGGTCTCTAGAACTCGCCACAAGACAATTCGCTGCAGCCAATTCAGTGGAGGACAATTCAATGAGGAATAACTCAAGAGAGGGACAGATGAATTGCAGCAAGCCTTGTCTTGGTTTAGGTTTGAACCTTCTCAAGTCAGAAGTCCTCGAGGCTGGGGTGAGGTACAATTCTATTGTCCCTCTCTTGAATTATCTC
>NW_015387117.1:559600-562856 GCF_001527695.2 Protobothrops mucrosquamatus
ACTTGGGTCTCTAGAACTCGCCACAAGACAATTCGCTGCAGCCAATTCAGTGGAGGACAATTCAATGAGGAATAACTCAAGAGAGGGACAGATGAATTGCAGCAAGCCTTGTCTTGGTTTAGGTTTGAACCTTCTCAAGTCAGAAGTCCTCGAGGCTGGGGTGAGGTACAATTCTATTGTCCCTCTCTTGAATTATCTCACATTGAATTGTCCTGTGGCAAGTCAGCCACGTCAAGTCAGCCATGGTGAATTCCAGACTGACTTACTCTCTAGACTAAAATTTTGCCCAAGATCCCAAGATTCCCAAAATCCATAAAGGCAGGAATATCACACCTTCATAGAGAGGAGAATAGCAAGATCAGGCACGCTAACACACAGTGCATCCATTGTCTGTGCTCACAGAAGTAACAGCACTGTGACAGGCATGGGACTTCTTCATTCAAAATGGAATCTGGTTCTCCGTTCCATGAGACAGCCTGACTTACAAACAAAAGAAAAGCCCTCTCATTGCCACAGCAAACCCCAAACCTCTCTGGTGAACCTATATAAATGTCTATAGCTTATCTACACTGATATTGAACACAGAAACACTGGGGGATGCTGGGCTTGCGGCCTCACTCCCCATCATGTGTTCTGATGGCAATTGTATGACTTTTCTCATCTAGGATTGCATAAAAAAAAAAACAGCCTGGAGATACAAGGTCAAGAACAGGCCTTCTTTTATTGGAAAAAATCTTTAAACAGTGAGAACAGACAGCAAGTTAAATACAATATAAGAAAGACTTTGTTCTACACACCCAGGATAATTTGACATCAAGAATTATTCTAGGCTGATCTTAATAGGATAGTGATCCTCTGGGGTGCAGTGTTATAGTCAGGGTAAGGCAGAGGACATGTAAAAAGTTTTTCTACACTAAAAAATGACCAGGGGAGAAAAAGAGAAAGAAAAAAGGGAAAAAAAAGAAAAAAGAAGGAAGGAAGGAAGGAGAGAAAGAAGAAATAGAAGAAGGAGGGAAGAGAACCTGTGGCTCAGTGACTAAATCACTGACTAGTATGTATAACTGCCCAGGTTCGAATCCCATAAAATTTTTAAAAGAAGAATTACTTTCGCGCCGCAGTTGTTTCTCCTAGGTATTACACAAAATTTGGATGTAAAAGAAACGAATTTGATATTATATTGCTTAACTGCTGCCCGTTTGTTGATAGCTCAAAACTGGAAGAGTAAAATTTTACCTACAATGGAGGACTGGAGATTGAAAGTTTCGTACCTTGCTGAGATGGCAAAGATTTCGGCTTATTTGAAGAACCATTCAAATGAACAATTTTTATTAATATGGAGAAGATGGATTGTTTATATTCAAAAGAAGCATGGAGTGGTGGAATATAATTTAGGTTTTTAGAAAATTTTTCCTTTTTTTATATATACTTCACCTACTCATGTAGAATAATATACTTTGTGGAGTTAGAGATATTAATATTTGTTTACTTATATCTGAATATTATCCTGGGATTAGGTTTGGGAAGTCCGGGGGGGGGGGTTTCATATAGCATTGNACTTGGGTCTCTAGAACTCGCCACAAGACAATTCGCTGCAGCCAATTCAGTGGAGGACAATTCAATGAGGAATAACTCAAGAGAGGGACAGATGAATTGCAGCAAGCCTTGTCTTGGTTTAGGTTTGAACCTTCTCAAGTCAGAAGTCCTCGAGGCTGGGGTGAGGTACAATTCTATTGTCCCTCTCTTGAATTATCTCGCATTGAATTGTCCTGTGGCAAGTCAGCCACGTCAAGTCAGCCACGGTGAATTCCAGACTGACTTACTCTCTAGACTAAAATTTTGCCCAAGATCCCAAGATTCCCAAAATCCATAAAGGCAGGAATATCACACCTTCATAGAGAGGAGAATAGCAAGATCAGGCACGCTAACACACAGTGCATCCATTGTCTGTGCTCACAGAAGTAACAGCACTGTGACAGGCATGGGACTTCTTCATTCAAAATGGAATCTGGTTCTCCGTTCCATGAGACAGCCTGACTTACAAACAAAAGAAAAGCCCTCTCATTGCCACAGCAAACCCCAAACCTCTCTGGTGAACCTATACAAATGTCTATAGCTTATCTACACTGATATTGAACACAGAAACACTGGGGGATGCTGGGCTTGCGGCCTCACTCCCCATCATGTGTTCTGATGGCAATTGTATGACTTTTCTCATCTAGGATTGCATAAAAAAAAAACAGCCTGGAGATACAAGGTCAAGAACAGGCCTTCTTTTATTGGAAAAAATCTTTAAACAGAGAGAACAGACAGCAAGTTAAATACAATATAAGAAAGACTTTGTTCTACACACCCAGGATAATTTGACATCAAGAATTATTCTAGGCTGATCTTAATAGGATAGTGATCCTCTGGGGTGCAGTGTTATAGTCAGGGTAAGGCAGAGGACATGTAAAAAGTTTTTCTACACTAAAAAATGACCAGGGGAGAAAAAGAGAAAGAAAAAAGGAAAAAAAAAGAAAAAAGAAGGAAGGAAGGAAGGAGAGAAAGAAGAAATAGAAGAAGGAGGGAAGAGAACCTGTGGCTCAGTGACTAAATCACTGACTAGTATGTATAACTGCCCAGGTTCGAATCCCATAAAATTTTTAAAAGAAGAATTACTTTCGCGCCGCAGTTGTTTCTCCTAGGTATTACACAAAATTTGGATGTAAAAGAAACGAATTTGATGTTATATTGCTTAACTGCTGCCCGTTTGTTGATAGCTCAAAACTGGAAGAGTAAAATTTTACCTACAATGGAGGACTGGAGATTGAAAGTTTCGTACCTTGCTGAGATGGCAAAGATTTCGGCTTATTTGAAGAACCATTCAAATGAACAATTTTTATTAATATGGAGAAGATGGATTGTTTATATTCAAAAGAAGCATGGAGTGGTGGAATATAATTTAGGTTTTTAGAAAATGTTTCCTTTTTTTATATATACTTCACCTACTCATGTAGAATAATATACTTTGTGGAGTTAGAGATATTAATATTTGTTTACTTATATCTGAATATTATCCTGGGATTAGGTTTGGGAAGTCCGGGGGGGGGGGTTTCATATAGCATTGTGTAGTATTTGTGGGAAAAAAAAATTTATGATGAAAAATAATAAAATTTTATATTGAAAGAAAAAAAAAAATTAAAAAAAAAAGAAATAGAAGAAGGAGAAGAAAGAAAGAAAGAAAGAAAGAAAGAAAGAAAGAAAGAAAGAAAGAAAG